>NC_044308.2:360988-552337 GCF_007474595.2 Lynx canadensis
CCCGCATGCCCCCCCCTTCTCCAGGAAGCCACCCCTCACCTGCCTCCACCCCTGAGCCACACACGTGGATGATGGCTCTGACAGGTGACCCTTTGGGGCTCAAAGTAGGGTTCTGGCATGTGCTGCCCGTGTGACCTCAGCAGCTTAACGTCTGTGTGTCTTAGTGTCCTCATCTATAACATAATGATAATCATGGCATTTTTAGAAGGTTACACGAGGGTTAAATTGGAGAATGTGCGTAACATGCTTTAGCATAGAGCCTGGAAAACAGCAGCTTGATTTACACGTTGGTCCTTTCTCCGCTGTTCCTGACGTCCAAGGCTCCCTTCCCAGCGGGGCCGGAACCCCATAGAAGCAGACCAGTGTTCCTCATCCCCGCACCGCGTGTGGTCAGGCCTCAGGGCCACCAGGAAGAGCGGGCCCCAGACGAGCAGAGGGGGCAGGGAGGAAGTCTCCATGGAAGATGCCAGGAAAGTTGGGAGAATACAGGGGCATCCGGGAAGGCTTCCCAGAGGAGGTGAGTGTGGGAAGCCTGGAGTGAGGGAGACAGGCTCTCTACCTGGGCTCTCCCCACTTTCTGCAACTTTACCTCAACTCTTCAGGCCCCCACGGCCCTGTGGAGCGAATGCTCTTTCCAAACCATGGCAAAGCCCGAGAGGACTCAATTCCGAATGCTGAGACGGTCCCAGGGGTGATGGGCCTCCTCGGTAATGCAGGTCCTCAGAAAGGGCTGACTGAAGGTGGCTCCAGAGGCCCCAGTAGGCTAGGATGAGGGCTGTCTCCCCCTGGGGCTCCACTCCGCCGTGTTGAGGGCTGGGGGTTCAAGGTCTGTCTCAGTCCTGCCCCCCCAGGACGGCCTCTGTAAAGAGCGAAGTTCTTGAAGTCCGACCAGTCTATTGAGGCAATCAGATTCTCAGTTGGAAAAAGAAAAAAAAGGTTTTTAGACGCCTGGGCAGCATTCATTCCACTGTGACTGTGCCCTGTGCTGAGCTCCACAGGCGCCTGGAACTCGAGAAGGGAAGACCCATCCCCTGGGTCCGTGGGCCTCCTCTGAGCCCCCACCCACCGTTCGCGGAGCCCTGGGTGCCAGCTAAGGTGCGTCTGGAAGTCACTGGAACCAGAGGGCTGAAAACCAGCAGGCGAAGCGGGGAAGGGAAGTGACAAAGGCAAGGGAGGAGTGGGTTTGGTTTTGCAGAACAACAGCTCCAGGCCGGGGCCAGGCCCCCAGCGTGAGCACGAGCTAAGGGCCGGCACAACAGCCCCCCGGGTGGACGTAACCTTTAGCTCATTACAACCTGAAGTGTCCCTGCTGTGGGTGGAGTTTTCTACCATTTTCCGGACCTACAGGGTACCCACCGTGTGCATGCACACCGACGTGTGTCCGCAGTCGACCTGCTTACTCAAGCTCCCTGCTCCTGCCCCCAGCCCCCCGGTGAGAGCTTCCTGCGCCGACCCCACGGGGAGCCGGTGCTTTGAGAGCGATCTCCCTGTCTCCTCACTTGGAACAAGTAATACAAAGTTCTTTGCTTGCAACACACCCTCGGGTTGTGTATTGCTGGGGGATAAAGCCCTTGAGTTCGGTCACATCCGCTCTGCATACCCCGGCCTGGGTTGGACACCCGGGTCTGTTTGGCCGGCTGTGACGCTGGCATGTCTCATCCTCCCAAAGTGTCCCCATCCGTACGATGATGGGGCCGTCCCGACACACACCAGCCTTGGATATGGATGCTCTGGGCACGAGGGGCCCCAGTGTAAGCCTGCTCCCCTCTCCTGTTTTAGGAGGCCAGGCTGCTGGCACTCACACCTGAGTGTGAGCTTACCTGGCCATGTCATTTGGTCCCAGCCAGTGCCACCCGGACATCAAGGAGCAGGCCTGGAATAGGAAAGGGTCAGCTAGAACCTGAGAGGACCCCAGCCTGACTCTGCTAAAGACACTCCTCTGTTTCACCCCACTGCCTGGTCTTAGAGGTTTGCCATTAAGTAGGACACAGGGTTTGGGCAGAGAGCAAACTCCACGCCTGGATGTTCAGCCCCCATGGTGACCGGTGCTGGCCTACCGCTGCCTCAGCCCTGGCTCCTGGCTGTCTGGGCCACTCACCAGGACTCTGAGGCCTTGGCGGGGGTGCCCATGCTCCCTGTTCCCGGCCATCCCCTGGAGAGGCCACAGACACAACCGACCCAGGCAAAAGCCACAGGGTCCCCAGGCCCGGCCCCCTGGCTCCCTGATGTTGGGGGGGGGGGGTCTGTTCCAGAGGGCTCTGTGCTAGGCTGGGGATGGGACCTGTGTGCCTCCTCCCCCAATATACTCCTTGTCTCTGCCCGTTGCCTCGAGTTGGCCAGGTTACTTCCTTTCTCTGGGCCTCAGTTTCCTCAATTGTAAAATTAGAGGCATGGGCACTTGGATGGCTCAGTCGGTTGAGCGTCAGACTCTTGACTTCCGCTCAGGTCATGATCTGAAGGATTGTGAGTTCAAGCCCCACATTGGGCTCTGTGCTGTCAGTGTGGAGCCTACTTGGGATTCTCTCTCTCTCCTTCTCTCTCTCTCTCTCTCTCTCTGCCCCGCCCCTGCTCACTCTTGTTCTCTCTCAAAATAAATAAAAACAAACTTAAAAACATAAAAATAAAAAAAGAAAGCTTCCCCAGCTCGCGGTGCCTTCTGCATGTTTAACTCAGTGTAACCCATGAGATAGGAGTTCCTATGACTCCATAAGTCAGTGTAACCCATGACTCCATTTTTCAGATGAGAGAATTGAAGCACAGACAGATTGAGCAAGTATCCAAGGTCACACAGTTTATGAGCAGCTATCTCATCCCAGGTTCTCTAGGAAACAGACCCCAAGGCAAAGCTTCTGCTGTAAGACTTTGTTAGTTCTGTATTCCTAGGGCACAGCTCGGGGGTGGGGTGGGGAATGAGGCACGAAAGCGAATACGAGGCAGTGAGCCGCCCACCGTTGCACAAGAAAACAGCTCTTTGTCACATCCCGTGTGACATCCAGACAGGCCCTGTGCTCCGCACTTGGAACCTTTCTGCTGAGAGGCCCCGGGCGGGAACACACCGCCGGCTCCTTCCAGGGTCCTATGTGTCCACACGAGGGAGCCGGTGCAGAGCCAGAGACGAGGCGTCAGGGACAGACAACCGGCTGGGAGGCGTGAGGCCCAGGCTGCCCCCCTCAGCCTGCCTCGTGCCCTGTCAGCCCTGCCCTGGAGTGCAACATTTTGTTGTCCTTTTATCGCCGGCTGGCTTCAGTTGGGGCTTCTGCCCCTGGCAACCAAGAGTCCCCCTTTTATAGATGAAGAAAGAGACTCGGGTGGGGCTGGCTCGTCCCGGATCGCGTAGCCAATCCCGCACCGGTGTCCGGCCTCTGCCCTGGGCCGCCCGGCCCCGGAGGACACAGGCTGTGCGGCCCTCCGTCTGGGCCTTGCCGGTGAGGGAAGGAGGTGTCTCCTCCTGCACAGAGGCCGTGCGGGCCTCTGGCTTCACCCACTTCCTTCCCATCCGTCCCAACTTCCTTCCTCAAAGGGCTTCCTCTTGGCAGCCCTGTGCCCCTGGTCGGAACCCCAACACACCTCGCTCTTGCCTCCCTGCTTCAGGAAAGCTCTGCCCTGGGGGTGAGTCCTGAGAGCCGAGGCCCTGGGAGAGGAGTCGGAACCTCGGGAGCCCTGGGTTCTGTCCAGAGCTGGAGGAAAGCCCGCTCTGAGCCCCGGACCCCACCTGTCCAGTGCGGAGAGGGACCCCTGGGACACTGACGCAGCCCTGGCCACAGAGCCCTTAGGTGCACAGGGCCCTGACGCTGGGCTTCGGGACGCTGGGCTGTCCAGGGCACAGCAGGGAGGCTGACGGAACATCCTGCCGGGGTGGACGTGCTCTTGGAAAATGGGCGGTGGGAGCCGCTGGACCCCCCACTCTAGTTCTCCTGACTTGCTGACGCTTTGCTTGGACTTGGGCCCAGAGCCTTCCACCCAGGGATCAGCATTTGGAAATTCAAAACAGAAAACAAGAACCATGCCCTAGTAATACACACGCCTGGTGACAGAAAAGTAGCCCAGGGGAGCGGGGAGCGGATGCTGACCGAGCCCTGGAGGCCTGCGTGGGTTTCATTTATCTATTTTTAACCATTTCTGTTCGCAACACCTCTTTCTTGATAAAGTTCCACAGGTTTATCTCTCGAGGTCTTGGTTTTCCAGCAGTAAACTACACACGGTGACTTAGCTCATAACACTTAGCTCCCTCCAGCCTCCTGGCAATGCTCGGTCACTGTGTTCTGAGTTTTGGCTCGATCATCTGCTTCCGCGCCTTTAAAAACACGCTTATTGTGCCTCCACCTTGCAGTCCAGCCACGTGCACGGAACCCGAAAGTCCCCAGTGTAACATGGGGGTCCCAAGCACCCCACTCCCACTTACCCACTGGAATCTTCCCGGCAGGCATTCCTTGATGTTGGCGTTGTTAAAATGAAAAACAATTACAATCCTCATTGAAAATGGAACCAATTTCCCCAGCCTTTTCCGTAGCAGATCCCAAAAGTGTCCCATGATCAGATATTACAGGTGGATACAAACATGTTTTGCAAGTCTTATATTAATTTTAACATGCACTGGGAAACGTGTGTGTCAAGGTGAGTCCTTGGCTTTCTGACTTCACGGATCTTCACTGGCTTACGATGAAACCAGAGGCAATTTCTAAATTTTGAAAGCGGGTCGGGGTAAGCGAGAGTATTTAAGGCTGCCAGACGCCAGAGGTGTGCACGCTGTGACAGTGCTCTGGGATGGCCTGGGAAACTGGCCTTTATCGTCCGGACAGCTTACCCCACAGACGGGCTGCACCCCTGGAGCCCCCGCGGAGGATCAGGGACTAGCTGTTCTCTACAATGTTGCCAATTCATGCTTGCCCCAGGTTTACCTCTGCAAGTTGTTTCTTGGTGTTCCAAATCACCTTTTGTTTCCTGTAATCATCAAACAGCTGCCTTCAGGCTGAGTCATGCGCGTCTGCCCCTTTCTAGGGGGAGACACCCAGGAGCTATCTCCAAAAGGAGCTCTTTATTATGCCCCGTGGCCAGGGGCCGCAGCTATCCACATTTACACTCATGGGGCACAGGTCCCTCGTTTGCCAAATATTTACTGAGCACCTGTTGTCTGCCAGGCACCGTTTGTGAGTACCATGGTAGAGAGGGAAAAAAGAAATCTCTGCCTTCTGGGAATGTGCATCCTAGTGGACAGGTAAATGATAAAAACCACAGTATCCCAGAATTAGGTGATGGTAGGAGCACAGAAAGGGGGTGGGGAGCGCTGGGTGGGCCTGCCTTTCCAGCTGGAGTGGTTGGGGAAGGCCTCCTGGGAAGGTGACACCAGAGCAAGGCTGAGGGAGGTGAAACAGCCCCCTGGTGTATGGGACGGTGTGTTCCCGGCCACGGGAACGCCGTGCACAGGCCCTAGGGCAGCGGGAACAGCCAGGAGGCCCGTGTGGCTGGTGGGGCAAAGCGCTTGTAGGAGGTGACGGCAGATGGTGGGGGCCAGATCACAGCGGGCCTGCTGGCCCAGGGTAAAGACCGTGATTTTATGCTGACAAGGGAGGTGTTGCGGTGGGTCTGGCAGAGGAGCAACGCGCCCTCAGACTTCAGCCATAACGGGGCCTGCGCGGGGCGGAGACCCCTCTGTGCTCAGGAAGGCTCACTCAGGTGCACCCGTCCACCTCTGCTGAGGGAGGGTCTCCACCCCCCCCCCCCCCCACGCAGTGCGTGCCCCAGGGTCCCTTCCAGGACTCCTCCCTCTCGCAACCCTGACCCACCCCAACCCCGCCCCTTCCTCCCTTCCCTCCCCCCCACCCCCCCCCCGCAACCCTGCCCCCGCCCCGCATTCCCGAAGCCCCACTTCCATTCCCGAAACCCCCACCCCAGCAGCACTGACACCCCCATCCCCTTGGCCCCGCCCCCTCCCCTCCCCTCCCCTCCCCTTCCCCAAACCCGGCTGCCTCTAATCTCTGGGGAGGAGGAGGGGCTCTGTGTGCCCCTTCTCACCTCCTGTTCCAGGTCAGCAGCATCTGGGAACCTTTGCCACTGGGGCGGGGGCGGGGCGGGGACATCGTCCTCCTCGGGGAACTAAGGACGCAGAGACCAGGCTATTGGCACAACGGGCTCCGTGCTGGGCCCCTTCCCAAACTTGTGGTTCTCTCCTCACCCACGACTCTCACAGAGTGGAGTCGCGATTACGAGCCCACCCACCGCGGCAGGGCTGGGGGGTGCGGTCCCTTCCCAAGGTTGCTCAGCCCCTGAACCGAAGATCACAAGCTGAAGCCGGATCTGTGTAAAGCTTGGGGCTCACTGTCCGGTAGTCTCGGGGTCTACTAAGGGCTGGGAGTCCTCTCCCTAGAAAGCTGCAGACAAATGCGGACACACACACGTGGCCTGTGACCTCAGGGACTTCCCTCCCACACTCCAAGCGAGAATACCCACCCCATCCGCAGCCCCGTCTTCCCGCACTGGGCCCGCAGCATCCTGGAGACCCCGTCCTGCAAGCCCTCCCCACCCCACCCTGCCCCCCAGGTGCCCGTTGGCGAGGCGGGCCCTCCAGCTGGTGCCGAATGCACAGCTTCCCTGGCCACGAACTCACATTTCTCTCTCTGTAACTTGGTGAAAATGTTTTAAAACCTTTGCCCCAGTTCCTCCTAGTGGCAGAATGTCCAATGTGTCCGTGTCACGAAAACTGTTGTGTTTAACTGCAAGTCAAACCCCAGCAGCTCTGCCTGCGGGAACTTGTCCTGGGGCTCAGTGCAGACGCCATTCGTCCGAAAAGAGCCCTCCAGAGAGTATTGTCAAGTGCAGGAAGCAAGGTGCCGGTGTGCACGCCGTGTGCTCCACCTTGTCCGCGTCCGGAACACCTGCACCCTGAGGCAAGAGACAGAGGGGGAAGGGGGGAGGGGCGGGGGAGGGGGGTACTGTTCACCGCGAGCCCTCTGCACCTTTCATCGAGGTGAGGGTCCCATAAAGTGAGCCATTTTGAACTGCACAGTCCAGCGGCGTTTAGTGCATTCACAGTGTTGTGCGACCACTGCCTCTATCTACTTCCAGAACATTCCACCCCGCCCCTAAAGGAAACCCTGTCCCCACTCGACAGTCTGCCCCCTTCGTATGTTTTACGTGTCCCACTACATCAGGCAAGTAAGATACAGCCGCTCAAAGGGCACCTGGAGACTTTCGTGAGGGGTGGGTCAGAGAGGTGAGGGCAGGTGATGGGACCCCAGGGGACAGGGGGCAGCAGAGAGCCAGACTTGGCCTGTGGCCACGGATCAGGGCAGGGCAGCCCTACCCTGGGCTGCTGGGGGCCACGTACAGGAGCCAGCCCCCAGCCACTCCCTCCACCCTGTGTCCCCCGGGGTCGGCCTAACTCAACCCCAGTGACACGCACACAGCTCAGGGACTCTGAGGGGCAGAGCAGAGTAACCAGCATTCCATCACCGCTGCCCTTCCCAGTGGGACAGGCTGACTGTCCATTCAGCTAAACCAGCCTGGGCTGCTCCCCACCCCTCCCTTCAGCGCCGAGCCCGGCACCGATCCCCTGCATGGCATGTGCCTGTGGTCCTGACACCCCGTGGGGCACCAGCAGCGTCTCTTGCCAGCCCCCAACTCTGCCCCCTCCCCAGTCGGGCCCCCGGTCCACTGCCTGCTCTGAGGAGAGGGCTGCCCAGGCCCCTCCCCGCACCCCTTCCTAGGACCCCTAAGGGCCTGAGGGAGGAGGAGGGGGACGCACCTGCCAGGCCTGCTCACACGGCCTTCCAAACCCTTCCAGGCCTTCGTCTTAGCCAAGGATTCGACAGCTTTCTTCTCTGACCCCGTTGCCCCTTGGCTGGGGGCTCCCAGGTCACGCCAGGCACAGTCTTGCTGGCACCCCCACCCAGGAACGCAGGCCCCCGTCACCTTCCGTGTCCAGGCGGCCGGTCTCAGGCCTTCACCCAAGGTCACAGGGGAGGGGGCGTGGGGGAAGATTCAGGCCTCCTGTCCTGCATACCTTCAGCAGCACTGGAGGCAGCCCCCCAAGGCCTGAGGCTGAGGCCCGAATGTCCCTGGAGACAGCCAGACTCCTTCTCAGCTGCACTCAGCCACCTGCCACCACCAGTGCAGACGGCATTCCCGGGGGCCCAGCTGAACCCTCTGACCCCTCTGGGGACACCTCACAGGAACCTCCACCAACACCTCCTGTATATAGTTACCGCTGGGTTGAATCAGTCCCCAGAACTCACGCCCACCGGAGCCTCGGAACGTGACCTTACTTGGAGGTAGGGTCTCTGCCGATGTGGTTAATTAAGATGACACCATCTGGGATTAGGTGGCCCCTGGCCTAATGACTGCTGCCCTTGTAAAAGGAGACAAGGAGGGACGTGGGCACAGCAGAGATGGGGGTGGGACACGCACGAGCCAGGCCATCCAGGGCAGCTGGCCACCGGTTCCGTGTAAAATCTCGGTGTGGCTTGTGCATTCCTGCCCAGAACTGCACGTGCACACCCACGGGGGGCTTAGTTGGCTTGTGCTCTGTATCTGACCTCAGGGTCAGAACGGGCCCTTCTGTTCCTGACATCAAGAGGGATTAATGTGCCTGAGTTCCTCCTTGAGCTGGACGGGGACGCGCCCCCGGCATGGATCGGAGTACACAGATTCCAGGAGGAGTACACAGATTCCAGGAGGAGTACACAGATTCCAGGATGCTAAGATTGCGATGCGATAAGAGAGACAAAGAAACAGAAAACCAGCTGGCTGGGGTCTGCACTTAGACAAACTCCGTGACTAACCACAGATCACACACAGGCGGTGCGTATGTTGACCTGGCAGGAATAGTCGGAAGCCTCACCCGAGGGGAGGACGCTTTGCCCAGGACCCTCAGTCAGGACCCCAACAGGACCGTTCACCGCAGGGCTCCCCCAGCCGGGAGGCTGAATGTTCTGAGTACCTGACCTGACGTACGGACCCTTCTCTGTTCTCTGAACTCTCTCCCTCTTTACGTTTATTCTAATTCTTTACTTCCTTATATTCCCTTCCCCGATAATTAATAAAGTCTTCCTCCCCGAAACCCAAAGCGTGGCTATCTTGAATTCCTGTCATTCAGAAGAGCCCCCCCAGCAGCTGGAAGAGGAGAAAGACGCTCGCCTAGAGCCCGGGAGGGAGCCCGGGGTGCTCGTGCCCAGACCGCACACTTCTGGTTTCCAGACTGTGAGGCAATACACCTCTGTGTGTTGAGCCCCCCATTCTGTGGTGCTCTGTCCCGGCCGCCTTCAGAGAGCAATACACAGTCAAAGTGCGGAGGGGTGGGGGGGGGGGGGTCTGGTATTCGGACAAAGCCCTCTATCCTCGCTGACCCACGTGCATCTATTCATGGCTGCCTGCACACCCCCGTTGACACCCTTCTATGCTTTAACTGAGGGGGCAGCGTCCCTGCACGGTCACGGTCGTGTCTGCTTCGGTGCAGATGCTTGCAGGACAGGACAGTTGTCAGGGTTGGGAATGTCTCTCTTTCCCCCAGATGGGGCTCCTTGCGGGCAGGAGCTGCCCCTCCCAGGGCTGGACAGGTGGCCGGAGGTGAGAGCCCCTCCTGGGGCTGTGTCTGCAGGCAGAGGGTGAGGTCGCAGGCCGTGGGTGCTTGGGATGGCCTCGCGGGTGGGCCCGGTGCACTCAGGTGCTGAGCTCTTGTGCTCTGGTGTGGCCCATACGGCCAGGAGGATGTTCTCTCCCCTAATCTCCAGTGAAACAAAACCTCCAAGAAAAGGAAAGTTTTCTCCTGAGCAAGCAACGTCACCACTGAGGAGCAGTTTGAGCTTCTAAAAAGAGAGAGGAAAGGGCCTGGTTGGGCCGATGCACGCGCCTCCCGCCCGAGCCCGCCCCCACTGCCCACTCAAGGCCAGCCCTCGCCCAGGGGGACACTGGGCTCCCACGCAGGTGCCCGCAGCTGATGCCACGCAGCTCTGAAGCCGGACGCGGCTGCCCCCGAGGACCCCAGCGTGCCGGACAGTGGAGATGCCCCACAGGCGGGCCGGGCCCCCCGGGAAAGCTCAGCAACCAGGTGAGCCGGCCGTCAGGCCCGTGTCTGGGGTCGGGGCTCTGCCTCATGGACCTGGGCAAGCGGCTCTGCTCTCCGAGCCTCAGTTTCCTCATCTGGGAAATGGAGGGAAGGGTCTGGTTGACGTCTGGAAGGAGCACTGGGCTGGGACGTGAGTCGTTGGAGCTGCTATTGTGTCCGCTCCCCTGTGTGGCCAACGGGGGCTCAACCGAAAAGTGAGTTGCCCCTCAGGGGCTTGGGCGAGAGGCTGCTGTTGGATGGGGGGAGGGTCACTCGGTCCACAAGAACACAGGGGCCCTCTGGCCCGCGGAGTTGATAATGGACAAGGAAGGGAGAGCCAGAGGGCTCAGCAGTCGCTGGCTGTGTGGCCTTGGCAGGGCCCTGCTCCTCTCTGGGCCGCAGCTTCCCCAAAGTCCTTCCACTGTGCATGTTCTACCAACTTGTGAGTCAGAGGAAGCAGGTTCAATCAGTCAGACACGGTGTCTGATCTGGCCCAGGCACTGACCATCCACGGAGCAGGGGCTCCTGTGAAGAGGGGACCCGGCCCGGGGGCAGGGGAACGGCAGACACCCCCCAGAGTCCAGACATCCGTGCTCTGTGCCCAGAAGGGGTGCTGGCCAAGGGGTAGGGAGAGATGCTTCTAACCGGGGGCACTGGCTCCGGGTCACGTGTGACCAAGAGGGCAGGACACTGGGAAAGGAGAGGCCAGACCTGCAGGCAGAGGGACGACATGGCACTGGGCAGCCTGTGACAGGAGTCTGGAGATTCCGGGATGGGGGAGGTCCAGGGCCTGGAGGGCGAACCGGAAGAAGGCCAGGGTAATCGCCAGCTCTGAGGCCACGGAGGCCACTGTTCCGATGCAGAGGGGGCATGAGAGGAGGAGGAATGAACGCCAACGGGCCTCAGGCACAGAGGTCCCTCCAAGGGCCGGGGGCTGGGTCTCCAGAAGCAGGGGCTCCTTGCCTGCAGGGCCTCGAGGGCATGGGGTCCAGCCCCTCCCTGGACATGCGCCACACAGGGAGGGTCACTAGACCCCTTGAGGAAAGCCGGCCAGGACTCCCTCACCCAGGGGCAGTTTCTGGACTGCTCTGGACACCGGTGGCCCTGCCACGTCCACTCCTTCCTGGGGGCAAAGCACTCACAGGCCCCAAAACCTCAGCCCGTGGCCGGAAGAAACTATCTCTGCAGTTTCTTGAGGGTTCCCTGTCCCCGTGAGTGAAGGGTCAAGGTGGGGGTCAGGACCCTAGGGTATTTTGAGGTGACGACGGTGGCAGAGGGGTCCTGTGCCTGGCTCAGGCCTGGCCGCTCTGGAGGGGCTGAGCACCAGGGCCCGCACAGGCTGAGCCCACTTTGCAGACACCGCGAAAGGGAGGCCGTCAAATGGGGCAGAGTGCCCGTCGGGGAAAAGGGGGCTGGAGACCCAGAGCTGGAGGGCCAGCCCCTCTGCTCTCCCGCTTGGGGGCTTTGGGTTAGCTACTGATCTTCTCTGAGCCTCACCATCACCCTCTGTGCAAGGGAAGACAGGACACTGACCCCCACTGACCTTGCAGGAGACGATTCGCTGTTAGCTGGGGTGGATGGCACCCGCTTTCAGAAGCAGGCCAGCCTCCTGGGCATGGTAAAGCATCCTGGCAAGGCCGGGAACTCTCCGAGCGGCCCTGGGCCGTGCTGGGCTCGTGCCTGGGGTTCCCATCCGGCTCTGCTCCGGACCTACTCTGACCCCGGGCAAGATGGCCTCCCTGAGCCTCAGTTTCCCCATCTGTCAACCGGGGAAGACATTCCTGCTCTGTCGGCCTCGTGCAGCTGAGAGGAGAGAACTCTGTTCTAAAGTCAAAAGTGGCTACGGCTGCTGCAAAACTCGTGTCTGATCTTTGCCCTGCAGGCCCAGCACCAAAGGCCTCCACCAAGACCTGCCCGTCTTCTGTCTTGGCTTGTGGCCACCGCCCTGAAGATGGCGGGCCTGCATTCCTCCAACAGCCAGAGACAGACATATCTTCCCAGGGTTGCAGAGGGGAGGCTGGAGGTCGAGGGGGAGGCAGGAACTGGGACACAGAGGAAGTCTGCCCAGCGGCCTGACCCCCGTGGAGCTGAGCGGCATGGGCAGTGTCTGGAGGGAAGGAGCCAGGCCAGGGCCAGACAGGTGGGACCCGCGGAGCTGCAGCCGGGGCTGGCCTGTGCCCTTCGAGGCTGTGGCGGCGGGCCATGCCATCCATCAGGGGCACCGCTGCGTAGGTCCAGAGCCCCTGTTCGATTCTCCCCCAGCTTGGAGGAGGCCTTCACAGGAACCAGAGAGAGGGGTGCTTCCTTCTAGGTTTGGAGCAAGGGCACCATAAGGACTGAAGGTGTGGGTGTGGAGGGGTTACAGGTGCCATCAGACCGGTCAGGCAGGGACCAGGCTAACTTCTAGGTCTGGACAGGCCGGTGTGGCCAGACTGGGGGCGGCCAGGGCCAGAGGAAGAAACAAGGAGCCCCTGGGGGCATAGGAGCAGCAGCGGCAGAGGAGAGCCTAGTTTTCGGGGAGATGAAGCCGGAAGGGGGGCCTGGAGGCGGGACACTGGAGCCTGGAGGGTGGAGTCCGGCCCAGCGAAGGGTGGTGAAGGGACCACCCTTCCCCTGGGCTCGCAGCTGCCTCTCCCAGCGCCGCCCACCCAAAGACCGGGTGCAGAGAGGAGGCCCCTCGCGGCCAGGGACGTGGAGCAAGTTTAGCAGCTGCTGGGACCCCAGGGGGAAGCTGCTCCCGCAGCTTTCCAAGGGCGACAAGGGGTAAGCTCCCCATCTCGGGGGTATGCAAGCCTGGGAGGAGCCAGTGTGTCAATGCTCTGGCAAGAAAATGGAATGTCCAGGGGCGCCTGGGTGGCGCAGTCGGTTAAGCGTCCGACTTCAGCCAGGTCACGATCTCGCGGTCCGGGAGTTCGAGCCCCGCGTCGGGCTCTGGGCTGATGGCTCGGAGCCTGGAGCCTGTTTCTGATTCTGCGTCTCCCTCTCTCTCTGCCCCTCCCCCGTTCATGCTCTGTCTCTCTCTGTCCCAAAAATAAATAAACGTTAGGGGCGCCTGGGTGGCGCAGTCGGTTAAGCGGCCGACTTCGGCCAGGTCACGATCTCGCGGTCCGGGAGTTCGAGCCCCGCGTCGGGCTCTGGGCTGATGGCTCGGAGCCTGGAGCCTGCTTCCGGTTCTGTGTCTCCCTCTCTCTCTGCCCCTCCCCCGTTCATGCTCTGTCTCTCTCTGTCCCAAAAATAAATAAACGTTAGGGGCGCCTGGGTGGCGCAGTCGGTTAAGCGGCCGACTTCGGCTCAGGTCACGATCTCGCGGTCCGGGAGTTCGAGCCCCGCGTCGGGCTCTGGGCTGATGGCTCGGAGCCTGGAGCCTGCTTCCGGTTCTGTGTCTCCCTCTCTCTCTGCCCCTCCCCCGTTCATGCTCTGTCTCTCTCTGTCCCAAAAATAAATAAACGTTGAAAAGAAAAAAAAGAAAATGGAATGTCCAGTGCCTTCTGGTTCTTGCCAGCCTCCTCCCCACTTCCCCATCGTCTGAAACCCAGCTGTGGCAGTTCGTTTTTTATACTGGGGTGTCTTTATTGTCTTTCTCTGTTTTCATAAATATACACCCGTTTATTCAGAATTATTTATTGTTGAAACTGCCCAGCACTGCGCTAAGCACTGGAAAATATCATGGAAAACAAGGCAAGCTTCTGACCTGAGGAGTCCGCATACTTTCAGGGAAGACCGACAGTGAACATTAAGCGTATGGTAACCTATTAAATCGGGGTGTGACCGGTGCCACGAAGGAATTAAGAAAAAGAAGGATGGAGTGTGATCAATGCCACCAAATTGCAACTTTCTTTAGGGGCACCTGGGTGGCTCAGTCGGTGAAGCTTCCAACTTCGGCTCAGGTCGTGATCTCACGGTTCGTGAGTTCGAGCCCCACGTCGGGCTCTGTGCTGATGGCTCGGAGCCTGGAGCCTGCTTCGGATTCTGTGTCTCCCTCTCTCTCTCTCTGCCCCTCCCCTGCTCACGCTCTGTCTCTCTCAAAAATAAATATAAACATTAAATTAAAAAAAAATAAAAATCAATCAATCAATAAAGATTTTTTAAAAATGTTTTTTTTAATCTTTAGAATGTCGGTAAATTTTTTTTTTTTAAATAATGGACAGAACGTAACAGATGTCCCACCCTAGTCTTGGGGATTGAGGAAGGCTTCTTTAGGGGAAGCAACATTTAAGCTGAGACCTAATAGATGAGTAGGTGATTAGGGGAAGAGCTTTCTAGGAAAAGGGCACAACACGTGCAAAGGCCCCGGGGTAGGAAGGAACTCATCATGTTTGAGACTCTGAAAGGCCAGTGGGCACAGGGCAGAGAACTTGGGAGTATAAGTGCCAGAGGAAGGCAAGGTGCCAGTGTCAGGAGTGCCCAGACAAAGGGCAGGGCACATCTCGGATGTCACAGTCCCTGGTCCCAGACATCCAAATACAGATCAGGACGCCCTCAGGATGCAGGTCAGCCCAGGCCAGCCCTGGTTCCTTGCAGGGGATGCCCAGTTGTTGCCTGGGGACCATACAGCCTAAGCTGGCCTGGAGTCAGGACGCTGGGCCCAAAGCTGGCTCACTCTGTCCCCAGGCAAGCCCCTGAATGACACTCTCAGGCCAGTGGGGTTTTTTAGGTCACTAACCCACTCTGTCACAACATTCACATATGATCGACCTACCCTCGGCTTGAATACCTACAGGGATGAGGAACTCACTACTTACCTCTTTGTCTCTGCAAAGACGTGGCTTCGTCTAAGGGAGACAGTGCTGGGAGAAAGCTCCACGTCACCCTGGGTCCTGGCTCTAGTCCCTCCTCCCAGCAGCACCGGCTCCTTGCAGGGGCACTTGTGAGGGACACCTAAGATCTGGGAAGGTGCTTCGGAAACAAGGTCGTGACCACGTGAAGGACATGTAGGACCTGGCTTGGACCGTAGCCGCAGGAAGCCTACGACTAGATTCTTGCAGAATCTAATAGTTGTGTGTTTTGTTTTTTATCAATGGAAACACATTTTTCATACAGTGCAATGTACAAAGATGAGTGGAATGTGGTGACTTTTGACAAAAAGCACGCACTTCTGTAATCAACAACGCTGTAGAAATACAGACGTTTCATCAGCCCGGAACCTTCTTTGCTCCCTTAGAGGCAACCCTCGCCCCCTCTTGTGTAAGCAGCCTGTTTTGACAGACACTGTTGCGGCTGTTCCTGAACACCTTGTAATGGGGATCGCGCAGCGATACCTGGTAACGTCTGGCTTCCTTCACTCGTTACGTCCGTGTTAAGTGTTTTAGCAGCTCGTCCCCGTGTGCTGTTGATGGATGCTGCTGTGCGGCTGGCCCACGATCCCATTATCCGGTCTTCTGTTGAGGGCCTTTGGGTCGCTTCCAGTTTGGGGACTTGATGAATATTCTTGTGTGAGGTTTTTTGCATACGTGCATATTTCACTTTCTTGGATAAATCCCTGGGGTTACCATTGCTGCATCAATGCTTTTGAAGAAGTCACCAGAAGTTTTCCCACATGGTTGTACTGTCCTCACTAGCATTTTGGGGAGCCCCGCATCCTCGTCAGTGCTGGTATTGTTATTCTTTTTAACTTTAGCCATTCCAGTGGGTGAATGGTGGGATCTCATGGTGGTTTCAATTTTAATTTCCCTGAAAACGATGTTGACTGTATCTTCAGGTGCTTACTGGCCATTTCTTATATTCTTTTGTGAAGTGTCTATTCAAGCCTTTAGCCCATTTTGTAACTGGGTTCTTAGTCATTTTGTTATTGTTTGTAGAGATTCCTCATACATTCTGGACATCCGTCCCCCATTAAATATATGTATTGCAGGGGCACCTGGGTGGCTCAGTCAGTTGAGCGTCTGACTTTGGCTCAGGTCATAATCTCCTGGTCTGTGGGTTCGAGCCCCGCATCAGGCTCTGTGCTGACAGCTCAGAGCCTGGAGCCTGCTTCGGATTCTGTGTCTCCCTCTCTCTCTCTCTCTCTCTCTCTGCCCCTGCCCCACTCATGCTCTGTCTCTCTCAAAAATAAATATAAACATTAAATAAGAAAAAAAAAAAAAACAAAGCCAGAGGGGTCTAAAAAGTGGCATTAATTTTCAGGATGTCCAGAGGAGAGTGTGGATTTCTCTAAACCCATAATGAGATATTCCTTTTCCTTTAGAAATGACCCTGCAATTCTCAATTTAGCTTCTTGATCTTCTGGGGCCATACACTGAATCAATCATTTCTGCAAGGTGTCAGATTTTTCCGAATTAGGGAAGAAGGATCGACACTAAATGCTAAGAAGGAAGCAGGACCATTTTCTTCTTCTGCAGAGAATCTCGAAAGCCTTCAGACCAACAATCTAACCAGACAAATGGAGGCTCCAGGATCTGAATTGGAGCCATAGGTGGGATATTTCCCATGTGCATTTATTTAACAGAATGGACTTAATCATTAAAATAGAATCAGTCAAGGGGCATCTGGGTGGCTCAGTAGGTTCAGCGTCTGACTTTGGCTCAGGTCATGATTTCACAGCTCATGAGTTTGAGCCCCGCATCACGCTTTGTGCTAACATCTCAGAGCCTGGAGCCTGCTTCGGATTCTGTGTCTCCCTCTTTCTCTGCCTCTCCCCTGCTCATGCTCTATCTCTCTCTCAAAAATAAATTAACATTGGGGCGCCTGGGTGGCTCAGTCGGTTAAGCAGCCGACTTTGGCTCAGGTCACGATCTCGCGGTCCGTGAGTTCAAGCCCCGCGTCGGGCTCTGTGCTGACAGCTCAGAGCCTGGAGCCTGTTTCAGATTCTGTGTCTCCCTCTCCCTGACCCTCCCCTGTTCATGCTCGGTCTCTCCCTGTCTCAAAAATAAATTAAAAAAAAAAGTTAAAAAAAAAATAAAAAAAAAATAAATTAACATTAAAAAAATAAATACATAAAACCTTTAAAAATATATATATATATTGCAAATATTTTCTTCCAGTGTGTAAATTATCTTCACTTTCTTACTCATGTCTTGATGAACAAACATCTTTTATTTGATAAAATCCAATTTATCTGCTTTTTTCTTTAATGGTTACTGACACGTGTCCTCTCTAAGAAATCTGCCTACACCAAGGTCAGAAAGATACTTAAACATTTTTTTTAATGTTTATTTAGTCTTATTCTTATTCTTACTTATTCTTTGATTGCTGTCCCTCACTTTCCTGCCGGCTCCAAGTGAGAGGCCCATGGGGCAAGGGCCGAGGGAGACCTCCAGCCAACAGCCAGAGAAATTCAGTCCAACAATTCACTTCTGGAGAATTCAGTCCAACAACCACCGGCAGCCACACGAGTAAGCTTGGAGGCAGGTCCTCCCCGGGTTGGGGCTGCAGGTGGAATGCGGCCTGGCTGACGGTTTGCGGCCCCGTGGGAGACTCTGAGCCACAGGCACCAGCTAAGCCCCACCTGGAGTCCCAACCCACAGCAACTGCATCGTGGGACACTTGTTACGCAACAACGAGTGACTGATACACTCACTCCTTTGTGTTTCCGTGCAGCATTTAGAATCATCTTGTCAGTTTCTACAAAAGAGACTGTTGGAATCTTGACTGGGAATGAACAGACTCTATATTTCAAGTCAGGGAGAATCTTCTGGTCCACGAACATAGTCGTATTTTCATTTATTGAGATATTTGATTTCTCTCATCTGTGATTTATAGTTGTCATCGCAGACGCCTTACACGTCTTTTCTTAAATTTGTTTCTAGGAATTGTATGGGTTTTGATGCTACGTAAATGTATTTTGCACTTAATTTTCTAACATTTGTTGTTTGGTATATAGTAATACAACTGATTTTTTAAATGACCGACCTTGTATCCTGTGATCTTAATAAAGTCTTTTATTAGTTCTAGTAACTTTTTTTGGAGACCCCCCCCAAGCTTTCATATTTGCACAGTTTTATTATCTATCAATAAGGATACATCTACTTCTTTGTTCCCAGTCATTTTGCCTTTAAATTCTTCTTGCCTTATGGCACTGGCTAGCACCTCCAATATCACGCTGAGTAAGAAGGAACATCCTTACCTGTTCCTGATATAGTTGGCATTTCCAGTGATCTGCATTCCTTTCTGTAGATTCATGTTTCCTTCTGATGCAATCCTGTCAGCCTGAAAATTCCTGTAGTATTTCTTGCAGCGAAAGTGTCCTAATTATCCTGTGCCTTAAGAAATCACTCAAGGGGCACCTGGGTGGCTCAGTCGGTTGAGCGTCCGACTTCAGCTCAGGTCACGATCTCACGGTCTGTGAGTTCGAGCCCCGCGTCGGGCTGTGGGCTGATGGCTCGGAGCCTGGAGCCTCCTTCCGATTCTGTGTCTCCCTCTCTCTCTGCCCCTCCCCCGTTCATGCTCTGTCTCTCTCTGTCTCAAAAATAAATCAACGTTAAAAAAAATAAACAACAACAAAAAAAATCACTCAAAAGTGTGGTGCCTCAAGCCGGTAACGATCGTTGATTATTTCTCATGGGTCAATAATCTACGGGCACCTTAGCTGAGTAATTCTGGCTCAGGGTCTCTTGAGGCGGCAGTCAAGGTGTCAGCCAGGTGGCCCTCATCCAGAACTGGAGCTTTTGAGCTCCCTTACAGCTGTATTAGTTTCCCGTGGCCACTGTGACGCATCACCGCAAACCTGGTGGCCTAAGACAGCAGGTACTTATTCTTCCGCGGTTCTGGAGGCCATACTCTCCCTGGGCTCTCAAGGCGTCAGCAAGGCCCTCGGGGAGAGTCCGTCCCTCTGTCCCATTTCCGGCATTCGCCCCGGACCCGTGGCCGCACCACTCCCATCCCTGTCTCTGTGGTCGCTCTCCCCTCCCGTGAGGGCCCCTGTCTCTGTGGTCGCTCTCCCCTCCCGTGAGGGCCCCTGTCCCTGTGGTCGCTCTCCCCTCCCGTGAGGGCCCTGTCCCTGTGGTCGCTCTCCCCTCCCGTGAGGGCCCCTGTCCCTGTGGTCGCTCTCCCCTCCCGTGAGGGCCCCTGTCCCTGTGGTCGCTCTCCCCTCCCGTGAGGGCCCCTGTCCCTGTGGTCGCTCTCCCC
Source organism: Lynx canadensis (assembly GCF_007474595.2). Classification (NCBI taxonomy): domain Eukaryota; kingdom Metazoa; phylum Chordata; class Mammalia; order Carnivora; family Felidae; genus Lynx; species Lynx canadensis. The sequence goes on from NC_044308.2 coordinate 380,091, forward strand.
TCCCGTGAGGGCCCCTGTCCCTGTGGTCGCTCTCCCCTCCCGTGAGGGCCCCTGTCTCTGTGGTCGCTCTCCCCTCCCGTGAGGGCCCCTGTCCCTGTGGTCGCTCTCCCCTCCCGTGAGGGCCCCTGTCCCTGTGGTCGCTCTCCCCTCCCGTGAGGGCCCCTGTCCCTGTGGTCGCTCTCCCCTCCCGGGAGGGCCCCTGTCTCTGTGGTCGCTCTCCCCTCCCGGGAGGGCCCCTGTCTCTGTGGTCGCTCTCCCCTCCCGGGAGGGCCCCTGTCTCTGTGGTCGCTCTCCCCTCCCGTGAGGGCCCCTCTGTCCGCCTCTTGTAAGCGTTACGTGGGATCGCAGGGAGGGCCCACCCGAAGGATCCTGTCACTTTAATCACATAAGCAAAAGTCCTTTTTCGGTTAGGGGTGGGGTGGGGTGGGCTGGGGTAGTAAAGGGTAATGTTCGCAGGTTCCAGAGATTAAGATGTGGATATTTTGGGGGGACAGTTCTCCACTTACCACCCTGGTTGCTGGCCAGACACCTTAGTTTTGCCAGTGGACTCTCTGTAGGCTACTTGACGTCTTGACCTGCCAGCGGGCGGCTGAGCTGGGGTCACCCCAAAGTCTGTTTTACTTGTGCATCCGGCAGCTGCCTGGGGTGGAAAGGCTCGGGATGTGGGATTTGGAAGCTGGGCTCCCCATTATCCCCCTGTATTTCTACGTGGGGCCCTCACGTGGCCTCCTTCCTGGTGGCTTCAAGGCAGCCAGACCTCTGATGTGGTGGGTCAGGGACCCAAAATGCTGTGTCCCGAGAGCCAGGCGAAACCATATCACCTTTTAGGATTTAGCCCTGGAGACCAGAGCGTCACCGCCGCTACGTTGTATTTGATGGAAGCCCGTCGTTTAAGGCCAGCCGTCTCTGAGGACACAACCCCAGTCGGAGGGCGTGAGAGGATTTGCACACACGTGCGGGGGCAGGGGGTGGGAAGCCCTCCCACCTGCCATTCGGATGAAATGTCAGCACTTCATCTTTGTTTTGAAAGCCAATTTACGGGGAAGAGTGCCAGGGTGACCATTTACTGTAGCACTTGAGCGCATAGGGTTCCATCGTCTTTCAGGCCCCTTTGTCCTCATGGAAAGTCAGTCGTCGTGTCCACCTTGGTGTCCTGTTAGGTGGCACACTTCCCCTCCACCCGCCTTGGTTGCTTTTCAAACGTTGTCTGATTTTCTGTCTCTCAAAAATAAATGAACGTTAGTAAAAAGAAGTGGGGGGCACCTGGGTGGCTCAGTCGGTCGAGCGTCCGACTTCGGCTCAGGTCACGATCTCAGGGTTCGTGGGTTCCAGCCCCGCGTCGGGCTCTGTGCTGCCGGCTCGGAGCCTGGCGCCTGCTTCGGATTCTGTGTCTCCCTCTCTCTCTGCCCCTCCCCCACTCGTGCTCTGCCTGTCTCTCAAGAATAAATAAACGTTAATAAAAAAAATTTAAAACAGGGTCTGATTTTCAGCAGCTTCACTGTGATGGATTTAAGTGTGCGTTTACTTCATTTAATGCAGATTAGGCTCAGTCAACACGTATGATTTCTAGATTTTGCCTATAATTTGTAGGCTGGTGTTTTCCCCAAATTTGGGGGAAAATTAGACATTATGTTTTCCAATTTTTTTTGGCCCCATTCTCTTTCTCTTCTCAGGGGCTCCGATTAAATGTGTGCCAGACCATTTGATACTGTCTCTCAGGTCACTGAGGCTTTGCTCTTTCTTTGAACGTAACAGCTTTATGGAGGCAGAATTCATCTGTCATACAATTCACCTGTTTAAGCTGTAAAATTCAACGGTCTTCAGTGCGGCCGTCACCACAGTCACTGTTAGGACATTCCTGTCCTCCCCCAAGAAACCCTGTTAGCAGGGGTTAAGCCTGTCAGCAGTTCCCTTTCCCCTCCAGCCCCCGACCCCAGGAGACCACGAACCTCCTTTTTGTCTCTATCGATTTCTTCTTCTGGGCATTTCGCTTCCGTGAACTCATGTGACTTCTCATCCGCCGTGAATGGCTTGTCCACCGAGCATGTTTCCACGGTTCGGCCACATTGTGCCGTGGGCCGGCGCTCCTTCCTCGAGTGGCCATGGGTTCCAGAGCGCGGACGCGTCTCATTCTGCTCACCTGCTCGCCCACTGGATGACATCTGGGTGTGGTTTCCCTTCCGGGCGTTCGTGAACGATGCTGCTGTGCGCGCCTACGTATAAGTTTTTATCTGGCCATGTTTTCCTTTCTCTTGGGTCTCCGCGCAGGGAGGGAATCGCTGGGTCATCGTGTAACCTTTGAGGACCTGCCAGACTGTTCCCTGCAGCCGTGTGTGAGGGCTCTGACTCCTCACGTCCTCGCGACACTTGTTATTACCTGCCGTTTTGATTACGGCCGTCCCCGGGGGTGGCGTGGTGTCTCGGGGGTTTGGGTTTGCGCTTCCTGATGGCTGACCTTGAGGAGCACCAGTTAACGTGCCCGTGGTCCATTTGTGCGTCTTCCTTGCAGAAATGTCCGTCGAAATCCTCTGCTTTGTTTTCATCAAGTGATTTGTCATTTTATCACCGAGTTGTCGATGTTCTTTGTATATTCTGTGTGTAATTCTCTTATCAGATACATAATTTGCCAATATTTTCTCCCACACTGTGGGTTATCTTTTTGCTTTTTGTGAGGTCCTTTGAAGCGCAAAAGGCTTAATTTTGATGGAGTGCAACTCACCTGTTTTCCTCTTTTGCCCGTACCCTTGACATCATATCTCAGAACGCTGTGCCTAACTCGAGGCCGCATAGACTTATATTTTCTTTTAACAGTTTTGAAGTTTTAGCTCTTACATTTAAGCCTTTGATGTGTTTTGAGTTAAGTTTCTGTGTGTATGACGTGGTCCGATCTCATTCTTTTGCGTGTGGATGTTCGGTTGTCCCAGAATGATTTGTTGCAAAGACTATTCTTTGCCCCATGAGTGGCCTTGGCACCCTTGTGAAAACCAAATGACTGTGAGGTTGGGTTCTGGAGCTTTCACTCTGCCCCATGTATCTAATGTGTTTATTCTTATGCCAGCACGGCATTGTTCTAATTACTGTAGGTGTGTGGTATGTTTTGAAATCAATCCAACTTTGTTCTTACCCAACATTGTTTTGGACATTCTGGGTCTTTTGAATTTTCATATAAACTTTAGACCAGCTTGTTAATTTCTGCAAAAACGTCAGCTGGGGTCTGATGGGGATTATGTTGACCTGTAGATCAGTTTAGGGGGGTATTGTCATACTTACAATGTTATGGCTCTTGATCTCCAGATGCCTTAACATTTGTTCAGATCTTAATTCTTTTTTTTTCAACAACGGTTTGTCATGTTTAACTTTAAAACTCTTTTTTCCCCTCTATTCTTTTGATTGAGAAGTTTCTATTATTCTATCTTTAAGTTCACAAAAATTTTTTAACAGCTTCCAATCTGTTAGACTCATCTGGTAAGTGCTTCATTTCGGAGATTGTACTCTTCTTACCCTTCCTATTCTCATGGGGCAGTCCTCCACTGCTCATCAATTATGTCTACATTTTTTCCTTTAAGTTATCAAACGTGTTGATAACTGCTTGAAAGTCCCTGCATGTTTACTGCACCGTCTGCATTACGTCTGACTTTGTTTCTATTGACTGCCTTTTGTCTTGATTTTGGCTCACATTTCTTGCTTTGTCAGAGGTCTGGTCATTTTTTGTCATATGTTGGAGATTGCGATGATCTGTTAGGAGTACGTCGATTCAAAGACTTTAACTAGTGTCTCGGCCACAGTGCTCTGCCTTTCTGAGTCAGTTGGCCCTGAGAAATCCCTTGTTGCTGTTGCCGAGCTGTGTACAGAGATGTCCGGAGCCCCAGGTTAGGCAGCTCATGTGGTGCCTCAGAGCTCAAAATCTGGAGTCAGACCATCTGGCTTTGAATCCCGACTATTCTGATGACTAGCTGTATCGCCCTCAGCAAATTACTTTGTCTCTGCGCTTGCTCAGCCCCATATAATGGGGGTTATATTGTAATCCGGTACCTACTTTATAGGATTCTTGATATAATTAAATGACTTAATACATGGAAAGCAATCGGAAGGGTCCCTGGCATATGCTAAGTCCTCCGTACACGTTAGTTTGCACTTAAAAAAAAAAAAGTGAAATGGGGGCACCTGGGTGACTCCGTCGGTGAGGCCTCCGGCTCTTGGTTTGGGCTCAGGTCATGACCTTGAGGTCGTGGGATCAAGCCCCACGGCAGGGTCCGTGATGAGCGTGGAGCCTGCTCCGAATCCTGGGTGTCCCTCTCTCTGCCCCTCCCCTGCTGGCGCTCTCTGTCCCTCCCTCTCTCTCTCAAAAACAAAACAAACAAAAAAGAGTATAAACTCTGAAACCTACCTGCCTGCATCTGTTGCCTGACTCTGCGAACCAAGAGACCCTGAGCAAGTGACAAAAATCTCTGTGTACCTCAGTTTCCTTGTCTGTAAAGGGAGAATGGTAGTGAGAGCCACTTCATCGGGCTGCCTGCGGGTCGGACGTGCTGATGTGCATGAGGTGCAGACGGAGTGGCCTGGCGGGCGACAGGTGCTGCACGACGCCCGGTACCAGCTATTACGTAAGTTTATTACGTCACCCCCTTCCCTCTGCCCCTCAGGCCGAGGGGCCCGGCAGCACGGAGGCTTGTGGCCTTGACCCTGCCTAGGGCAGCAGAATTCCAGTGAGGCACCCAAATCCGGTCACAGATGGAAAATCGGAAGGCCCGGCATCCGGGACGTATCTGAGGAAGCTGAGTCCCAGAGAGGACCAGGGACTCACCACGTTCAGCCAGCCGAGGCAGATCCCAGGCTAGAACCCACATGTCCCAGGCCCAGAGAACTTTGTCTCGGGCACAACCGGGTTACCTGCCAGCTCCTTCTGGGTTTTGCAACAGAGCCTGAGGATGGATGCACTTATTTCTAAGCAGCTTTGTGATCTGTCCTGACAGCGCTCTTCATGCTGCTCTCGCCAACTGGGTTAGAAGTGAACTGGCCGGTGGCGCTGACCCCACCCAACACGGCAGGAGCCAACCCAAGAGACCGGGACCAGCCTGGGAGGCTGAAGCCTCATCCCACACCCGCTCCCACTGCTGGAGGGGCTCAGGCCGCAGGGCGTTTGCCCCAGACACCAGGTCCGGGGAACGTGTCTTACACCATCCTGCCCTGTCCCCACCTTTCGGAGAGACTGTGGGTCCCCAGAAGACCTCTGCTTGACCGAGGTCCCCCGTGAGCTGACCTGTCACCAGGGCCTTGGCACTTCCCCCTCGGGGCCAGCCTCCCCCACTGCGCCATTGCCTTGGGACACTTGTAAAATAGTCGAACCTTCGCTCCTTGCCAACTTTCTAACCCCAGCCCCAGCCTGGGTCTGGTGACCCCAGTGACCTTGAATGCTTCTCCGTTTGCTGACTGTCAATGCCACCATCTCTCAGCCTCCAAGGCGAAAGCCAGGATCTTGGTCCCTCTGCCCCATGCCCCCGCAGTGTCTGCATAGATTGCTGCTAAGCCGGTCGTCACCATGGGAAAAGGACCCTCCTGGAGCCGTTGGCCGCGCGGAAGGGAGACATCAGCTCTGAGAATGTGGGCTTAGTTAAGATTTTTATTTCGTGGTAGACAACTATGTTTACTAAAATAACACCCAGCCTCTATGCTAAGTGCTCTGGGAGGGCTCAGCCAGGGCAGCTCCGGAGGGTCCCTCCCAGAGGGCTTCTTGGAAGAGGAGGGATCTGAAGAACAGTGGGCAGGCCAGCTTGTGGGCACTGCAAGGAGATGGAAAGCCAAGATGACACGTGTCCCCAGCCATCCCGAACCTGGAGTTAAGCCCATTTGCCTGGCCTCCTCATCAGTTTAGAAACTGTACCTCCAGAGGGGAGGGCACATGAGGCTGCCCAGGGGGCTGAGAGAGCCAAGCCTGGGGTTCTTGCCAGCCCTTGAACTTTCTGCCGCCGGCTCCCAGCCACTTGCATGCCCAGCACCAAGTCCAATGATTAACATCGCCTCCTGGCCCTCTGCGGGAGAGCAGGAAGGGAGGCCAAGAGGCAGGCGCATCCTCTGAGACAGAGACATGTCCTCAGGGGTTGGGTCAGAGCACAGGTTTCCAAAGTCCACTGGGGACCCCAGGGCGGAGGACGGGGAGAAGCCGTGGGAGGCTGGGGGCTAGTACCGCGGACCCAAGCTGCCGGGCATCCGCGGGTGGCTCTGGTCACGTATTGCAAGGAACAGAGAACTTGAAGAGTTGGGATTTGGGGACGGGCAGAATTTTCTTGAAGTGAGCACGCTGGCACCGACCCACCCCCTCCGCGGAGCGGTCTGCGGGTCTTCTGCCCTCCGACTGGGTTCAGGGCCTTGGAACGGCCCAGCCCCGTCGCGGCCGCTGTGCCCTGCTCCTGGGCCTTCACATAGGATTTAAAATTTCCCCTTAACACCCAGTAGGGCTGTCTGCAGTAGGGGTGAGGGATCCCGGGCCTGCAGGGGTGCCTGGGTGGGGGGCGAAAACTCCAAGGAGCAGGGGCCCTGGTGTTAGAAGGTTCAGGTTCAAGTCCCTGGACCGAGACAAGCCCTGGAGGAGCACCAGAGGGCAAGGCGCAGGCGCGAGGTCATCCTGGGGCAGGGGGCGGGGCTTCCCGGTGCGCAGATGGGGTGCACGCGGTGCAGTGGCGTCCTGGTTCCAGCGCGGGGTCCGGGAGGCGTGGCGTCCGTCCGGCTCTGCCTCCCTCTGCGCACGGACGCCGCGCCCCTGGGCCTGTGTAGGTGCCTCCTCGGGCCGTGGAGCCTGTCCCCAAGTCCCCGGCACGGGGCTGCGGGCAGGGCGCCGGGAGCCGACGCACCCAGAGCCTGGGCACGGTCGTGCATTCCGGAACGGTTAAAAAGGCAAAACAAAACAGGACGAAAAGTGACGCTTCCGGCAGCCGCGGGGCCCAGGCCGGCCCAGGTGCAGGGCCCAGTGGCGGAGCGATGTCGCCCTGCCGAGGACCGAGGACCGCTGCCAACAGGCCGCCCGCCCGCCCCCGCAGGCCCCTCCGGGCCTTCCCACCTGCTTATGTAAGGCCTGCAGGTGGGCCGCTGGGCCGGAGCCAGGTGGGTCGGAGGTGTCGGCCACGCCTTCCCCGGTGCCTTGGGCGGTCCGGGGCGGGTCCCCGCAAGCACGCCCAGCCTCGGCCGCCTCATTACCGGGAGCAGCGCAGCGCGGGCCCCCAGCTCTCGACGGCTGGCTTGGCCCACGGCGCGGGCACACGCTCCGGACCAGCCAACATAGAGGGGGAAGGCCCGCTGGGCCCACGCGGCCCAGAGTCCTCGGCGCGGCCCTCTGCCTGGAAGCCGGGTCCCTAGAGAGCTGCCGGGACTGATCTTCGAGGTGAGACGGGCCACCAGGGGCGTGGGCCACTGTGGCGGGGGTCCAGGAGCCGGTGAGGAAGCTGCTGCCGGGGCAGGCTGCGACCCACCGTGTGACACGGAGCGGGGCACCTGGAGGTGATCTGGCCCGGCTTCCAGCCTGGGCCTCTCAGGGTTGGGGAAATGTTTGGGCCACGCCCTGCACAGAAGACACTGGGCGTCCGGGAGCTGGGCTCTCTGAGCGCCCTGGGCAGAGGGACATCGGGAACAGGGTTGGGGAGGACTGCCAAGGGCGGTGAGGACTCTGCGTAGCAGGAGGCCTGGGGGTCCAGTCTCTTGCCTCATCCTAGTGAGCGGGCCTGCCTGAGAGTAGAGACAGAGGCCTACGGCGGGTCGGTTTCTCAAGCTAGTGGCCTGTGGACTCAGGAGGCAGCAGATTAGAGACCGGTGCCAGGCCCAGAGTGGGTGAGCCCTGCCTGGGGCCCAAGCGGCCTCGGCCGTGACACACGCCGTGTCTCTGTTGCAGGGCGGTCTGGTGGAGCGGGGCCTCCCCCGGGCTGATGAGTTCCCTGCGGTCCCGGCGCTGTCCTGGGTGAGCCAGAGGCCGCGGCCCCGCGGGGACCATGCCAGAGATGCTCCTGCTCAGGTCTGCCGGCTCCGTCCTGAGGACCGTGTAAGGAAGCAGGCCCCGCCTCCTCCACCGGCGCTGGACCCCCGGTCACTGCACTTAATCACCCTCCCAGTCGTACCAAAGCATTGTCTCCTCCTTACTCCCAGAAAGATCCGTGACGGCCCCGGAAGTAGGAGGAGAGCAGACATGCACATGCACTTTGCAGGGCTCACATGTGCTCATGACGCCACAGGGTTGACACGGAGCACCGGGGCTCAGAGAAGGTGCAGTGCCTTGCCCACAGTCACCCAGCTAGTGAAGCGAGCTGAACCCAGGCAGGCCAGTTCTGACGAACCTCAATGCTATGTTGTCCAAGAAGGCATTTATTGAGCCCCTGTTGTGTACAGGACAGTGACCTGGCTGCTAAAGGCTGAAAGGGAAGAAAGACCACAGAGATAGCCAGGCGATGCACCCCCGTCCAGGAGGGGCTCCCATGGGAAAGCCCATGGGCTTGTGTGTCTGCTGACTCCTGCTCTGCACGTCAGTGTGCCCCAGGGCCCAAGGACACACGGCCCACAGAGCTTACCAAGCTATGTGTGGCCTTCAGAGCCTAAACCTGAGTGTTCAAAGGCTGTGAGAGTGAGAGTGTTGCAGATAATCCCTGAGGGCACCCTGGAGGAGTTGCTGAGTGAGGCTCAGTGGGCTCTCCCATCAGCACCTCTGGCAAGACAGGAAGAGAAGAGAGAGACCACCTGACCAGAGATGGTCAGGAGAGGGAGTGCAGGCTCCCCCAGGCCCCCGCCCAGCCCCCACCACACAGTGTATGCACGCCACGCTCCCTTCGAGGGCTTCCTTGCTCCCAGAGCCACTGGGCAGGTGCTAAAGACATTTGGTTTCTGTGTAAGAAGAGGGCTAGGTGCTTATGGGGTGTGTGAGGGCAGGAGTGTGGTGTTCCAGAAGGCCGGGAACACTGTGGTAACCACCTGCGTCGGGCCGGGGCGCTAATCACGGTGGCCCCACCTCACCTGAGGGTCCCTGAGTGGATCCCGGTGCCACGCTGTCCAGAGCACAGGAGTCAGAAGGGCCCAGGTGCGTGTGAGGGGTCAGAGCAGTGGGGACGCTTCGCATGTCACGTGCCCTCTTTTGAGGATGACAGATCCCACTCTGGAAGCTGTGCCTCTGGCTTACAGTCTGGGGACAGCAGGCTGGGTGGTCCGGCTTCGCCATCATGCACCCCAGGGTGCCCCAGGTGAGCGGCTGCCCCCACAGGAACGCAGGGAGGGTGAGCGATGATACAGCAGCGGCGTCCCCAACGCCGATATGGGGGCTGCGGCCACGTGGGAGGGCGCAGACCCCAGCGCGACAGGGCGTGGCTCCCTTCCCGGGCGTGTTCTGAGTGGAAAGGACACCGGTTACTAGTTATGGCCCCGAGTGAGCAGGAACGTTATGGGGAGGTCGGGCTCAGTCGGTGGGCGAGGGTGACATCCCCGGAAAGAGATGGGATCTCAAGGGCTCTGGTGAGGGGAAGAGCAAACTTTCCTCACTTGGAAAATTGGAATTTGGCCTTCTCTTAATTAGGCATCCGGTATCCTTCGGGCACAGGGCTTAGGGGTTGAGTAGGAACCTCTTGCCCGACGTGGGCCGTGAGCAAGCTGTCCCCTGTCACGGCAGGCAGAGGCAGGGGATCCACTCCACCCTGTCACCGAGGGAAGGACAGAGCAGGATGGGGGAGTGGACGTCAGCACATCTGAGTCACGAGAGACCGGCCAAGGTCCCCAGCAAACAGAAGGCTCTAGTCATGATGAGTACGTTTGGCTCGCGGCTTCCTTAGGCGGCCGTCTTTTCCTGTAGTCTGGGTTTCGCTGTTTTAAATCCAGAACCAGTTTATACAGATTTCATTAGCGGGGGAAATGTCTGTGCCTTTTGATGGCGAGGGTTTCCAGACTTGTCTGTGAGGAGGTGGCTCGGATGGCGAGCGATCACAGCCAGTGGCGGCCCTGGCCCGTCGGAGGGTGAGCTGCCCAGCGGGTGCTGTGAAAGGCCAACCCTCTGGAAGACTCGCTCGTCTTCGGGACGTGGCCGGGACAGCATGGACGTTGCACCAAGTTCGTGGCACCCGCGTTGGGGCTCCCGGTGGGGGACCCTCATTCGTGTCTGCGCCCAGAGCTCAGGGCTGTTTGTATCAGTATAATGTGGGGGGGCCCCTCTGCGACCCCAACGTAATGGTGGTGACCAATGACCCACAGTCGGCTGGACAAGCTCCAAGCTCAGAACCCTCCGCCTGGTGCGGAAGCCCCACCCCAGAAATTGTATCCTTTCACCCCTCCGGTGGCTTCCCTGGGACAGGCCACCTTGCTCACACACAAGAAGGGGACCAACTTAGCCCCCACTCAGCCCCCTTGTCCCTACGCCCCTCCCTTCACAACCTCCTGATGTCTTTCGATTTAAAACCTATCAGGTTCTTAAGCAGACTGCCTCCAGGTGGGCCTGGGTGTGTTCGCAAACTTAGTTTGAACCTGCAGTACCAGCAAGAAGTAAGACCGAGTGTGACAAACAGGTAACTGGCCCGACAGCCTGGGAACCGGGTGGGGGTGGGACCAGCCCCACCCTGACGGGAGCCAGGGTCCTGTCCTCAGGGCTGCGGTGACCAGTTGTGCAGGCTGCAGGCTGCACAACTCCAGTAGGCACTGTTTGCATAGCCGATGACTGTGAAATGTGCCCCTGGAGTTGTGTGGGGTTACATTCCTGCCTGGCTGAGGTGTGCACTGACCTCCGTCTGCTCATCACCCGGGCGGTTGAGGTCTGGCCGGTTGAACCCTGAGGAAGAATGCTGCTGTGTGGATCGATAGGTTGACAACGGAGGCCCTACAACCCCTTGGGCTCTCTGGCTGGAAGGGAGATCATTGTCCAGGGCCACCATGCCTGGGAAGCGAGGAGGATGTGGGCCGGAGCTCTCCAGCCCACGCCTGTCCTCTCCACTGGGGAAGGCATAGGGCACCCCGCACGCCCTCCCGGGGAGGAGAGGCCCGTGGGAGCCCTGGCACCGTCCTCAGCTCCGCTCTGAGCTTCTAAGCGTGACTGTTTTCAATGCCTGAGGCCCGGTGGGTGTGGGGTGAGGAGGGGGGCCCCCGCTGGAGTCGTGCTCGGAGTCCTGTCCGGACGGGGACACCGAGTCCAGAGAGAGCCACGCAACAGAGGAGTGTGCTGAGGGTGGCCCTACAGCTACTGAGGTCCTGTTCCCCGACCCCCACGAGGACGCAGAGCAGCCCGCGAGGCGGAGAGAGGCCGGCGGCACCCCCAGGTGCCGACGTGGGTGCGGGGCTGGCACTGGAGCGCCGGGCCAGGCCCCGAGGGTCTCACGCTGTTTCTCCCCTCCCCTCTAGCTGTCCGAGTGATGGGCAGGCGCTCTCCAAAGAGTCCCTCGGCCGTGCTCTCCCGCTCTCGTCCCTGGAGAAGGCGAGGGGTGCCCAGCTGGATCGCTCAGGTGAGCGGCCGGGAGGCCGTGGGCTGCGGGCAGGGGCAGAGGCGAGCCGGGGGCCCGGCACACCCTTCCCTCGTGGCCGCGTCGGGGCCGAGCGCGAGGGAAGGCAGGGGGTGGTTTGGGAGGGCCGCGGCGGGAGGCGGTGGGTTCCTCCCCTGGGGCCGGGCTGCCGGGCCGCTGGGACCCGGTGGAGCCCCTGTGGCCTGCGGCGAGGCCGGTGGGTGGCAGCCAGCAGAGTCCGTGCGGAGGCCTGGAGAGTCATGTGCCCTTTTAAAGACTTTGACCCTCAGATAATTGCACTTTGAGGGAGGCAGAGTTACCATTTACCCCGAAGAGTCATCAAAACGGTAGTAACACAGGGCGTGCTCGTTTTTAATGGCTCATGACAACACTGTGGCACGGCGCGAGCCGAACGAACACGGACACAGCGAGTGCCTGGCACGGAGGGTCGCCGTCCCCTGAGTTCTGCGCTGTCCGTGGGGTGGTCCACTGTTGTCGTTTGTCCCTGTCCGGTGTCACCTCTGGGGGGCAAAGAGCGGCCCGCGGAGGGGCGGGTCTTCCCGGGCTTGAGTCCCCCGGGCTCCTCAGAGCAGCCCCGGTCCCCAGAGCACCCCAACCCCCGGCCCGGGGCTTTGGTGGAAGCCTTTGTGGCGGGCGTATCTCTGTAGAATGATCTTCAGTCCGGGCCCACCTGGCGTCCTCCCCGTGGTCAGCCGAGGCGTGGGTTTCGGGGAGCAAGCGGTAGTGCGTGAGGTGGTGTTTGGACCCCTGGACGGGTGAGGGCGGAACCAGGCAAGAGGTGGAAGGGGCGGCCCGGGGCCCCCTCCCCCAGATTTCCTCTGGCCTGGCTTTCCTGGGCGGGGGACGGGCCTGGTGGGAGGACAGAGGCAGGGTCAAGGCGGAGGTCGCCATGCCCGTTGGAAGAGACGCGAAGAGGCGTAAGGAGGGCGGGTTCCTTGGGCGCCCAGGGCCGCCTGGCTCCCTGCGGAGCAAATGCCGGTCGCCTCCGCCGTGGGGCGCCTGCTGCCATCAGACAAGCTGCTCCTCTCCCAGGCCGAGCATCCCCGGCCAGAGGGGTCTCCTGGCACCGTTTCTGTCAGCGGGCACCGGGAGGAGCCGCCCCACGGGACCCTGCACTGCCCAGGGCACTGCCTGGCAGGCCTCCTGAGCCCCCACGGGCCTGGCGTGCGGCTTGTGCTCGGCCCAGCCTCCCCTGTGCTGCCCCCGTGTCTCTGGGGAGCAGCTACGGAGACGCGCCCGGCCAGGTGCCAGCCTGCTGCCAGGGGCGGGGCGGGGGCAGGGGCGGGGGGCTTCTCTCCAGACTCCCAGGCAACTTGAGGAGCCCGGCTCTCCCCGGGGAGGGGGCGGGAGCCTGTGCTTCTCTCGAAGGTTGGGGGAAGGCGCTGGCTGCGTGGGAGACTAAGGGGCGGGGCTTGGAGGCTACCACCGGGATTGAGCCCTGAGAGGAGGGCGGACTTCTGTTGGACTTGTCCCCTGGGCCGGGCTTTGTGCCGCCGGCACTCTTCACCTCATCTTCAAAGCAGCCCTGGGGCGGGCACTTCCGCATTCCCATTTGATGGAGGAAACCATCTCAGAGAGGCCCCGTGAGTTTCTCAGAGTCACACAGCTAGTGAGAAGTAGAACTCTCAACTGGCCACGCTGCCTCTTTGGGCCTTGGTGACAGTACAGTCCCCTCCAGGCCTGGCCAGCCCCTGCCTCCCCTCCAGCTAACTACTGGGCTAGCAGCCCCCCCCTGGGCGTCTTGCCTTCAGGAGTGAGCGTCCACCTGGGTCTCCTTGAGTTCCCAGAAGCTTGGAGGTCCCCAGGCCCCTGTCCAGGCTAGGCTCTGAGCTGGTGGTGGGGGTGGGGGGCGGGAGCCCCTGACTAGGGCCACAGAGCTGCCAGAATCTGACCCCTACACAAAGGCAGCCTTGTGCCAGGGCCTGGGGACACATTGCTTTCTAGTTCTTTCTAGCTGAGCACAAACCCCCAGCTGGAGCAGGGCAAGGCCAAGACCCCAGGGAAGGGGAGGAGGGCAGGGGAGAGCAGCTGCTGGGGACGGGGCTTCTTCCCCATACCTGTGCTTCCTAGGAACCCCCCACACCCACTGGGGAGCTCTGGTGCTGGGGGTTTCTAGCCCCGTGAAGCCCCTGGTGGGTCAGGGGGTACACAGGGCCCCGCTCAGTCTCTCAGTCTTGCCCTCCCCAGATGCTCAAGGTCATGGCTTCTCTTTGGCTGCAAGGAGACAGATACCACCCTGGTCCTGGGGAGCCCACAGCCTGAGGCTGGGGACAGTGGGAGGCAGAAGACAGCTCAGCTGAGCCTGGGGTGGAGGTGGGGTGGGGGTGGGGAGGGGATGGGAGGGAAGGCTTCCCAGAGAACAGAGGACACTCGAGCAGGTAGATCCTCACCTGAGAAGCGGGAACAGTGGGAACCCCAGCCTCCTCAACCACAAAACAGTGGAGCCTCTGGGGATCCTTGCAGAGACTTTTCCTAATCATATGTCCAGTTCTGTCGAGGTCAAGTGTGGATCAGAGGCCATGTCCAGGCCCAGAGCTGCTCATGGCTCTCCCCGAGGTGCTGACAGGGCGTGTGCACAAAGGAGGGGCCAGGAGGCTGGGCTCAAACCGAAAATGACACAAATGCAGCCTTGGGCAACTGGGGTCCAGCCCCCGGGGTGCCCCTGAAGGTGGTCTCTGTGGGGCTGAGAAGTCTCTGGGGCTTCCAGAGGGAGGGCACCTCTGTCAAGGTTGGGGGTGCCTGCAGGTGTCACTGGGCATCAGGCAGGGACCCGGGGACCAAGGCGCCCATGCAGCCCCTGCCTGGACATTGTCTGGACCCCACCTGGATGTTCCTTACCTGGCCGTTCCCTGCCCCGCCCTGCCCGTGCGTGTCAGGTTGGGGGCACCCGTGCCCTCGGGCTCTGGGCTGAGCTGCTCCCACCCCGGGCCCAGACCTCTCTTCTCTCCAGCCGGTGGAGACCAGCTCAGGGTCCCCTGTGCATTTCCGGAGCACGTCCACCGCCGTGTCCCCAGAGCCCATGTCAGCCCGCCCCAGCCCCGCCCTGCAGATCCAGATTGCAATTCAGATGGGGAAACGGAGGCCCAGGGAGCCCAGGGTTTCTCCGCTTAGTGGCCACAAGTCCACAGCCCCTGGCCCTCGGGCAAGAAGGCTGGCTACCAGGTGGAATGGGTGTCTCCCCTGAACCACTGAGAAACCTCAGACACCGTGCAGCCAACACTCCATTCTAGTGCGTTCCGTACAAGGGCTAGACAAACCGTTCTGTCCCAGGCCGGCCTTGTCCTTATCTGGAGTCACGTCCTTCTCTTTCTCTTATCCGTCCCCTAGAGTGCCTGGCATGGGGTGGGCGGTTTCCAAGGGCCCGTGTGGAGTGGGAGCGTGCCGGCTCTAGTCCGTGACTGGCCTCTGTGGCAGGGACACCAGGGTCCAGTCAGAAGGAGCGTTCTTGGAGAGAGATCTGTCCCTGGCCGAGAACCGCCTTTCTCCTAGGGCCAGCGTACCCCTCCATGTGTACAACAGGCCACTTCCCACAGAAAACATCCCTGGGGCCTCTCCTCTCTGAGTTCTCCTCCCCAGACAACTGAGAGTGATTTCCTCTGCTATTCAGATGCTGTTATTCCAGAGCCCCGAAGAAAATAGCTCCCTGCCTGCCCAGCCACCCCCTGAATAATGGGTGATTGATAAGGTCAGGCCGTGACCTGGGCCGAGGGAGAGAGATAGGAGGAGTAGGGAGATGAGGATGAGGGGGGGGGGGGGAGGATTGATGGTGGAGGATGAAGTGTAATTGGCGTAGGGAGGATTAGGGACAGGAGGATGTGGACTAGGGAGAGAATGAGGGGATTGATGATGAAATGCTGTGTTTTCTTCGGTTTTCTTCGAGGTTATCGGCAGGAGGTCGCCGCTACTCAAGTTACAATTTTGCGTTATGCGTTGTTCTTCGTCTTTCTCCTGGCCAGATGGTCGTTCCCTGTGAACAGCCCACCCGCCTCACTCCCTTCCTTCACCCTCTGCCTCGTGCTCTGGCTGTGGGCTGCATTGTTTGCTGGCTGGGTTCTCTGTCACTTGAATGGCTGTTGCCTTTTGGAGCTGGGTCCAGCCGGGATCTAGGGCGCCTTCCTGGGTGACAGGGACCGTGATTGGGTCCTGGCCGTGCCCTTGGCTGTTACTGTAGCAGTGAGCTTGGTTGGGTCTGGCAGATCTGTGTCCCTGTGAACTTCAAGGTGGGGGTGTGGACGGCTCGGTCGGTAGAGCATGTGACTCTCGATCTCAGAGTCGTGAGTTTCGGGCCACACGTTGGGGGTGGAGCCTACCCTAAAAGAAGAAAAAAACGAAAAGAATAAAGGACTGGCAGGTCACCCTGACTTCGTATGTCTCTACCATCAGCCTGGGGACCACATGGCTTGTGTCCCTCCCTGCTGCTTGGTTCCGGGCGGCCCACCCCGTGGCAGAGGGTCAGGGGACTCGGCCACCACTTTCTCCTCCCCCAACAGCATCCCCCAAGGGAACGGACTGTGGCCCTCCCAGGCCTACACCCGTTCACTGACCTGCCTCTGGGTGCAAGGCAGCCCCCAGGACGGACTGAGGTCTTGTCCCACTTCTGCCCCTACCCTGCTGTGACCTTGGCTATCCCTGCCTCTCCGGGACTCAAGCCTTCTCACTCTGACGTGCTGTGTGGGAATTTGCGACTGGCCCTCTAGCCCCCAGCTAAAGTTCTGTCTGTCGGTATCCCTAATGGGTGGCACACGTGTTCCCACCAGGGGGCGCTTGCAGGGGCGCGGAGTCTAGGGGAGGAAGGGAGAGGTTCCTGAGGCCGAGCGTGGGAGCTTTGTGATGCTCACGCACATGTCTGCACTTGTGACGCACACTGTCCACCCGATGTCCTGTGGACGTTTCCTGGTCGTTAAACGTCCTTAAACACTTCGTTTTAATGGCCACCGAGAGCCCAGGGCGTGGCCGCACCCTGGTGGGTCCCCAGCCCCTGTTGGACATCGGTGACCACAGTACTGTCCTCTGTATCTCTGCTTGGTTCCTGTGGCGCGTCCTGGAAGCCGTGATTTCTGGCTCAAAGGTGACTCCGTCTTGGAGCCCGTGACGTGTGTCACCCGCTTGCCCCCAGGAAGGTTGCGCCACTCACACTCCCACCCTGCACAGCACCCTGGCCAGCAGTGAGTGTCGTCTGGTGCCTGGGGACATCTCTGCTGCTTCAACGCTTTCCACTTTGGGAGAGACCCAGGTCAGCAGCTGGCGGTGGGTCCGGCGGCTTCAGTCCCAGCAGGTGATCATGAGGACAGGCAGGGAAGGAAAGAGCCCAGGAGGTGGCCAGGGACTCCGCTCCCCGCCCGCCGTGGCCTCCGTCACCCTGTAGGTCAGCGCGCCGGCCCCAGACAGCGGCCTCTGTGGCGCAGTGGCCTCGCGGGCCTGGTTCAGGGCCTGGGCTCTGTGCCCAGTCCTGCGGTCGGGGGACACGGCTGGGGTCCACGGCTCAGGCTTGTGGGCGTGTGCGTCCTTCCGAGTGCTCCGTCCACCTTGCTAAGGAACGGGGCTTCTGACTCAAGGTCCAGAGACTTCTATTTGGACAGAGATAAGGCTGAGCGGTGGGGAGCACGTGGAGGTGAGGGGGACAGAGGGGAGCGTGAGACACCCCAGGCTCGGAGATGCTCTGGTCTTCCTTCTGGGCAGCCGGCACCGGAGGCTGAGGCCCCGAGCTGTGGCAGGTGCACCAGAAGGATCCTGAACAGGTCAGGGCCTCCAGGCCTGCGGGACGGGAGCCCCCGTGTGTGGTGGGGAGGGGGCCCAGCAGCGTGGTGGGGGCAGGGGGGCCGAGCACCGCTCAGGCTGGCTGTGAGGAAGGGGGCGGGCCGAGGTCACAGGGGCCAGGAGCCCTTTGGGGAGGGCCTTCCTAGAAGCCACAGTGTGGACACAACCCTGTGGTCAAGGGCAGTCACGGGAGGCCCTCGAACAGGTCAGATCTGGGTTCAGAAAGGTCACTCCGGGAGCCCCAGAACATGGGAAGAGGCAATGGCCTAAGGTGACAGCTGTCCAGGATCACGGCTCCTGAGGCTTCTAGGACTTGGGCAGGAGGCAGGACAGTCCTTTCCCAAAGGAGCTGCGGTCAGCATGGGCCTGTGGGTCAGAAACCCAGCTTTGCCCCCAGCCGGAAGCTGTTCCCCGGCCTGCTTCTCATGGGGTTCTGCGGGGACGGAACAGAGGTTGTGACACAAGACACACACCTCCACCGGTGCACGAGGCAGGTGCTCGGAAGCAGGACCTCTGACCACAGGGGAGTGACTCCGGGGGGTGAGGACTGGTTATCGAGAGGGGCTGGAGGTGGAGCCCCTGGCCCCGCCCCTGCACAGAGACAGAGGGCCCTTCTCTCCTCCTTCCCCTCTGTCCTCACTCGAGCGGGAGCGCGGGTGCCGTGAGGTGAGGCCCGCTGACGGGGGAGGGGTGGTCCGCGCCGGGCGCAGGAGAGCAGAATTTAGATGAAGGAGCTCTAAAATGTCCCCCAAAAGTCCAAAAGCTTTTCCCTTCTGATCCAGTGAACACTTCTAGAACTCTCTCCTTCGGGGAGCCTAGAACGAGGGTGAAAGCTGGGAGCCGTCTGAGTGTCTGGGGGGGGGGGGCGGGGGGGGGCTGAGATGTGCTCCACCAGGGACTTACTGGGTCACAGAACTGAGGATGGGTGACCTGGTCCACACAGTGTTTTCTAGAAGTGTGAGCCGACATTTACAACTCCCAGACGTCGGGTGAGCCTTGGTATCCATTCCCGCCAGGCGGCAGCGCCTAGGCCGAGGGCGGCCTCCCCTTCAGCGGGGCCGTGCCCCCCAGTGCCCCGCCCCCCTGTTCCTCCCTGACACAGAGGCTGGTGTTAGGTCGGGCACCGTCCTGGTCTCGACCAGAAAACAGAAACAGGAGGAGGCTCAGATCAGCCCCTCTGGGGGCTGCCGCTCTTGTTGCTTTGACCTTCTGTCCGGCCGGTCTGTCCCCGGCCCGTTCTCAGGAGGCAGAGGCAGGACTCGGGGTCCTGAGGGAGCCCTGCCTTGGACAGTTCCAGCTGTCCTGACGGCGTGAGCAGACACATGGGCCTCCCGCGTCTCAAAGGCCTCCGCCTCCTTGCTGCATCCCGAAGCCTTGACCGTGCTTCGGGGCCATCAGTACCATCCTCCTCCTGTCAGCCTCCCGCCTACCCCAATCCCTCGCCTGTCTGCCGGCAGCCAAGCACTTTCGGGACCAAAGTCCCGGCTCGAGGAAGGCCCAGGGGCCCCGGGAGTGCGGTGACCCTAGGCCGGCGTGGTCCAGCCGCGGTCTCCCCCTGCAGAGGAGCCGCTGTGGACCACCCGGGCCGACGGCCGCGTTCACCTGCGTGTCCACACCACCTGCCCACAGCCGCCCTACACCGTGCACCAGATGTTCCACGAGTCCCTGGACAAGTACAGGGACCTCCGCGCCCTGGGCTTCAAGCGCCAGGGCGTGTGGGAGCACATCTCTTACTCCCAGTACTACCTGCTGGCCCGGAGAACCGCCAAGGGCTTCTTGAAGGTGAGGGCCCCTCCCTAGACCTGCCCTCCAGCTCTGGGCCCTCGGAGGCCTGCTCCCCGACCCCCCGCCTGACAAGCCTTTAGCAATGATACCTGTGGAGCCTCCAACACTTTCTGGGTGGGTGCGGTGGGCCGGGCCCCGTTCTGAGGGTTTTAACCTTTACTGAGCCCTCATCACCCGCCGGGCACTCAGCACTTACTTTTCGTTTGTGCTCGCGTTCGGATGAGCGGGGCCGCCTGGTGTGCTGGGCGGGAAGGGCCTGGGGTGCCCTCTGACTGGGTGCCTGGAGGCTGTCCCTGCGCTCTGGAAGGGGCCCCGCTGGGCGTGAGAGGCCCCCTTCTGAGCCGGCTGACCGGGCCTGTCTGCCTTGGTCCTGGAGCTCGGCCTGGAGCGGGCCACAGCGTGGCCATCCTTGGCTTCAACTCCCCGGAGTGGTTCTTCTCGGCGGTGGGCAACGGTGTTTGCAGGGTGAGTGGCTGTGGGTGGGGCAGGGTCTCTGGTGGTCGGGGGGGGGGCCGAAGTGGAAGGAGGGTTGTTTCCTCCTCTTCCCCGAACTCCCCTTCCTCCCGGGGGCCCCCTGCCTGTCTGGGCCCTCCAGGGCAGGGGATGGGCCTCTGCACTGGCTCAGACAGGAACCCCTCCTGGTCTCCCGCATGGGCATCGTCACCGGCATCTACACCACCAGCTCCCCGGAGGCCTGTCAGTACATCGCCCACGACTGCCGCGCCAACATCATCGTGGTCGACACACAGAAGCAGCTGGAAAAGATCTTGAAGGTCTGGGGGAGTGCGGAAGTGGGCTTGGGGGCCCCGGGGCCGGGTGTCCTTGTAGACCTCCAGATTACAAAGGGCTTTTCCATCCCTCCCTCCCGGCCCCTCCCCCTCATCCTCCACAGCAACCCCACATCACACACACACACACACACACACACACGTACACAAGACAGGGCAACGGGTACCCACCCACTCGCCTGGTCGGGCCGCTGAGGCCCAGAGTTAGGAAATGTCCACCCCAGGTAAAATTTGCATCATGCAAGCTTCCGAGCAGACCCAGGCTGCGAGAGTGTGGCCGGCCCTCGTGTGCTGGTCCCACATGTCCGTTCTGGTCGTGCAGTGCGCCGGTCTGTGCCTCTTCGCTGAAGTTTTTGAAGCAATCTCTGACATGAACTCATGTCCCCCTGAGTATTTCAGTAGGCATGCATTCTCCACGAGCACACGAAATGTCTCTCATACGATCCCGGTGTTCTCAATCAGCCACCCACCGCAGGGCCGTTTTGACATAGGTGCCTTTGAATCAGGACACGAAGCGGCCACAGGCCGTGTGTGGCCATGTCTCTGTCTTTAATTCAGAACAAAGCCCAGGCCGGCCGGCCAACAGCGTCCTTACTGGGAACCTGCTTGAAAATGCAAACCCCGAGGCCCCACCCCAGACCCGCTGCGTCTGACACCGGGGCGTGGGCCCTCGCACGCTGTCCTGACACGCCTGCCGGGTGTGGGGGTGGGGGGGTGCGCAACGGGGACCACACGTGGGGGCTGTTGCCGTCCAGCCTGCGGCAGAAGCCGGGTCGACGGTCCCTGGCAGTGTCCCGAGATCCGGATTTATCTGCTCTCCTCCTCTCCTCAACTTCTGGGGGCGGGGGCGGGCACTGCTCCTCCCACCGTGACGGTCCCCCCAGCCTTTCTCCACTGATGGTCACCACTGAGTGGCGGCAGAATGTCGGTTTTTCCTAATTCACACGCTGGGACTTTTCTCCAGAGAGAGAGCTTGTCTCACCGCCTGGGGCACTTTGCCACCAGAAGCCCCTGTTTGTACACACGTGTGGTGGGCAGGATGACGCGGTGTCTCGGCGACTGCTCCCTCTGTGCACGTCTGAAAGGACACGCGTCGGCGACGTGAACGTGGGCGTGGCTGATGGCTTCATCGTGTGTGTCCTTTCGATTTTCTCTTTGTTTCCACCGAGACCAGGGCCGAGAGCTGAACCCCCCGTTGTGATTGTGGATTTGTCCGTTTCTGCTGTCAGTTCCATCAGTGCTGGCTTCGGGGGTTTTGCAGTTCTGTTACATATATACCTGCATGGAGTGTGTGTCCCCTCAATTCAGTAACCGCTTTGTCGCTAAGAAACGTCCCTAAAGAGGAACATTCTTGTCCCAGAGCTACTCTGTCTTACGCTGCAAGAGCCACCCCAGAATTCTTGTGATTAGTGTTTGCACGGCGTGTATTTCTGCTTTATTTTGCCTGGACCTATCGGGTCCTTAGGTTTAGAGCAAGTCCCCGTAGACTGCACAGACTTGGGTCCTGCCTTTCTGTCCCCACCGGACAAACTGTAAATCGACCAGTTTGCTGCTCCTAGGTGTCCTGTGCTTTGTCCCTTTTCTCCCCCTTCCCGGAGTTCTTTTGGATTGAGTTTTTTATTTTTACTTTATCTTGTTTTTTGGTATTCCGTTTTCCTCTCCGGTGGCTAATTAGCTCCCCCTCTTTGCTATTACGCTAGGGTTTGCCTTTGCCTTTTAACTACGCACAGTCCACTTTATGACACGATCTATACTGCCATCTAGTGTCTGGCCGTACTACTTACCATCACAACGACTGCATTGCTTCACATGGTATGCAGGAATCTTGCAACAACATACTTCCTCCTCCCCCGTCCTTGGCGGCTGTTTGCAACGTACTTCTTCTATAAGGTTATAAACCCTATAGTACACTGTTTTGAACACAATTAAAATTGTTTTAATTGTTTATTTTTGAGAGACAGAGACAGAGCGCAAGCAGGGGAGAGGCAGAGAGAGGGAGACACAGAATCTGAAGCAGGAAGCAGGCTCCAGGCTCCGAGCTGTCAGCACAGAGCCCGACGTGGGGCTCGAACCCACGAGCTGTGAGATCGTGACCTGAGCCAAAGTCGGATGCTTAACCGACTGAGCCACCCGGTGCCCCCACAGACATTTGAAAGAAGGAAAAACGTCTTTCATATTTACCCACGGTTTGCCACCTACAGTCCTCATTCCTTTACGTGGATACATGTTTGCATCTGGGTGTCATCTCCTGCCTTAGGAGTTTTCTTCTGGGGCGCCTGGGTGGCTCAGGCAGTGAGCATCTGACTCTTGATCTCAGCTCAGGTCATGATCTCAGGGTTGTGAGTTCAGGCCCCTGTTCTGGGCTCTATGCTGGGCGTGAAGCCTGCTTAAATACAATGTTTTTTTCTTGTAACACAGATCTGATGGTAACACATTCTCTCAGCCTCTCTCTGTCTGCAACATGTTTATTTCCATTTCTTCAAAAGATATTTCATGTAGTTTAAAATTCTGTGATGACGGTGTTTCTTTCATTCTTTAGCCTTTTAAGAAGTCCATTTCAATGTTTTTAACTTACATTGTTTCTGGTGAGAAGTCTATTATTTCATATGTTTGTTCCTCTCCGTATATTTGGATATCTTGATTCTTTGGTGCTTCTATTTATTGATGTTTTTTGGCCTCCTGTTTTTATTTTAATTCCAGCACAGCTAACATTCAGTGTTAGGGTAGTTTCAGGTGTACAGATAATGACTCAGCACTTCCCTACGTCACCCGGTGCTCATCGGGACAAGTGTCCTCCTTCCCCATCCCGTTTCCCTGTCCCCCACCCCTGCCCCTTCAGTGAGCTCTCTGTAGTTGAGAGTCTGTTCATTGAGCTGTCAGTGAGCTCTCTGTAGTTGAGGAGTCTGTTCATTGGTTTGCTCCTCTCTTATTTCCCTTTGCTTGTTTGGTTTCTAATTCCACGTGTGAGTGAAACCATACGGTATTTGGTCTTTCTTGATTTATTTTACTTAGAATAATACTGTCTAGCTCCATCCATGTTGTTGCAAATGGCAAGATTTTGTTCTTTGTTTTAAAAATATTTTTATTTATTTTTGAGATAGAGACAGAGCCTGAGCAGGGGAGGGGCAGAGAAAGAGGGAGACACAGAATCCGAAGCAGGCTCCAGGCTCCGAGCTGTCAGCACAGAGCCCGACGCGGGGCTCGAACTCACAGACTGTGAGATCATGACCTGAGCGGAAGTCGGACGCTTAACCGACTGAGCCACCCAGGTGCCCCGATTCTTTTTTTTTTTTTTTTTTTTTGAGTTTATTTATTTATTTTGAGAGAGAGAGAGAGAGAGAGAGAGAGCGAGCGAGCAGGGAAGGGGCAGAAAGAGGGGGAGTCCCAAGCAGATTTTGCACTGTCAGCACAGAGCCTGACTCAGGGCTTGAACTCACTAACCATGAGATCGTGACCTAAGCCGAGATCAAGAGTTTGATGCTTAAATGACTGAGCCACCAGGTGCCCCACGATTTCATTCTTTTTGATCATCGAGTAATACTCCCTTATATATATATGTATATAGATACCACCATCTTTATCCGTTCATCCATCGATGGACATCTGGGCTCTTTCCATACTTTGGCTGTTGTCGATAGTGCTGCTATAAACACGGGGGTGCGTGTGTCCCTTCGAAACAGCACACCTGTATCCCTCGGATAAATGCCTAGTAGTGCAATAGCTGGGTCGTAGGGTAACTCTACCGTTAGTTTTTGGAGGAACCTCCACGCTGTTTTCCCAGAGCGGCTGCGCCAGCTGGCATTGCCACCGACAGTGCACGAGGGTTCCTCTTTCTTCTCTAGCTGCTTTTAAGATTTTTTCTTCATCGCTGGTGATCAGCGTTTGATTACGTTGTATCTTGGTGTGGTCTTGCTTTGTTTATCCTGCTTGGGGTTCGTTGTGAGTCTTGAACTGGTAGGTTATAATAAAATGTGAAACTTCTCAGGCTGCTTTTCATTTTCAGAAAAAAAGTTCCTGGGACTCCAGTTACACGTACGTCAGGGGTCTTGATATTCTCCCATAGGTCGTGTTTTTCCAGGATTCTTTTTTCTCTCTGAACTTTACTTTGAGACTCGTGTTTGGCCCTTCTGGGCCGGTTTATATGGTCTTCACCCTCAGGCTAGGTTAGCTCCAGCGCTCAGATCTGACCTTTCCAGGCCTCCGCTCCGCACGGCAGGGGCCCTGCGTCCTGCCTGCAGACACGTGGATGGTTCTGGCCCCTGTGGCCTCCCGTGGTCCTCCAGCTCCCCGGTGGTTCACTCTCTGCCGTGCACACTGGCTCAGCCAAGGACTCGGGAGGACAGGGCCCCTGACTACAGATTTCTAGAACTCTCTGTCTCCATAGTGTCTCCTTGCTGGTGTCCAGTCCCATGGCCTTCCTGAACTCTGGGCTCTGTTAACCTCCACTCAGCAAGATGACCAAGTTCTGTTCTCCCTCTGTCCCTCTCTCTGTCCCCCCATCCCCTCTGTCCCCCACTTTGTTCCCCCCGTCTGCCCCCCAGTCTGTCCCCTCCCTCTCTGTCCCCTCTGTCCCTCCTCATCCCTCTCTCTGTTCCTGCCCCGGTCTGTCCCCTCCCCTCTGTCCCCTCATCTCTGTCCCCTTTGTTCCTTCCCTATCCCTCTCTGTTGTGGGATGAACCATACTTGGGGTTCAGCCAGCCCCTGGGGTGCTTGGTTCCCTCCTGAGGGGACAGCTGTGCACGAAGGGTGGCCAGCATCCCAGTGGGTCACAGGTCAGAGCCAGGGGACCCAGCGACCACAGTGCCTGCCAGGCAGACTGCAGCGACCACAGTGCCTGGAGACGGGGCTCTTGTCGGCGGGTAACTGTCTTTAACGAGACCCCATTGTGTTTCCCGTCCACACAGATCTGGAAAAACCTGCCACATCTGAAGGCCGTAGTGACATACAGAGAGGCCCCTGCGAGGAAGATGGCCCGCGTGTACACGGTATGGGTGGAGGGCCTGGGGACGGGGGCGCCCGGCCAGCGGCCCAGCTGACCGAGTGCCCGCTCTCCCCGCCTGGCTGCAGATGGATGAAGTCATGGGGCTGGGGGACGAGCTGCCGGAGGAGACCCTGGACGCTGTCATCAGCGCCCAGCAGCCCAACCAGTGCTGTGTGCTGATCTACACCTCGGGCACCACCGGGAGCCCCAAGGGCGTGATGCTGAGTCAGGACAACGTAGGGCGGGGCCCAGATGGGTGGGCGCGGCTGCCGGTGGACGTTGCTCTGGCCCCTCAGCTCAGGGGCCCGGGAGACCTAGGACAGCCCGTGGGTCTGCGTCCCGCCCGCACCGGGCCCAGCAAAGGCGGGGAGGGGGGCAGGGGAGGCCTGTCCCCGCAGAGATGTCCCCGAGGTAGCCGAGGCCCCGGGGTGAGTGAGTCTTCCGGGGCCGTCTGCCCGTCCTCCAGATCACGTGGACGGCGCGGCACTGCAGCCGGGCCGGCGGCGTCCAGGCGGCGGAAGTCCAGCAGGAGGTGGTGGTCAGCTACCTGCCCCTCAGCCACGTCGCCGCGCAGATGTACGACTTGTGGATTGGCATCCAGTGGGGGGCGCACATCTGCTTCGCCGAGCCTGACGCCCTGCAGGTCAGTCCGCTCGGCGCCCCGCCCCGAGCGCGTGTGCTTCCGGTGGCCGTCGGCGCGGCCAACAAGAAGGGACTGACTGCGAGGCCACACGGAGGAGAGGGCCGGAGGGGATGGGCGGGTCCACGCGCCGTTGAGCCCTGCTTCTCAGTCCCGTAAACTACACCCATGCTGTGAAAACTCCCGCTAACCATGAGGAGCTGCCCCCCGGCCCCCCCCCCCCGGGCCTCCCGCACCCCACTGGCCCTGAGCGGTGTCCCTTGTCGGCTCCTAAACTGGTCCGTTGCTTCGGGGGGGTTCGACTGTCACGTCTGGGGGACGGAGCCGCCCCCGGGGCTGGGAGGGACCCAGGAGCTTCGAGGCCTCTGGCCACGTGACCAGGAGGGGTGGCAGCGTGAGCACACGAGGTGGGTGGTGTGCAGATGCACGTGTCCACGTGTGGGTGCCCGTGGGGGGGCCTGTGTGCGGGACGCCCCGGAGGCGAGCGCGCGGACTCGCTGTGGGGGCTCCTGGCACTGACCACGGGCCCCCCCTCTGGCGGTGGACAGGGGAGCCTGGCGAACACGCTGCGGGAGGTGGAGCCCACGTCCCACCTGGGGGTGCCTCGGGTGTGGGAGAAGATAATGGAACGCATCCGGGAGGTGGGGGCCGGGTCCGGCTTCATCCGGCGCCAGATGCTGCTCTGGGCCATGTCGGTGACCCTGGAGCAGAACGTGACGTGCCCCAGCAGGTACCACGAGGGCCGGGACAAGGGGACGGGGGGCCGGGACAAGGGGACGGGAGGCCGGGCGGGGGCAGGGCGGGGGCCACGCGACCGTGGACGGGACACGCTGGCTGTGCGGAGGCCCCGGCAGGCGCTGGGCGCGAGACCTCCGTCGCCGCATCTCTGTGCTCCGAGTGGAGGGACCAGCTTGCTCCGTCTGCGGCGGCGTTCGCCTCCCCGGAGCGGCTCCTGGGTCTCCGGAGGGGTTTCCTGACTTCAGCAGGTGTCTGGGGAAGGGGTCACACTGACGAGGGCTTTTCCAGCCTCCGGGTGACCACTCGGAGGTCACCCCACTGCCTCTGACCACTTATCACGTTCCCACGGGTGCTGTGGGAGGGTCAGTGGCATAAACCTGGCCTGTGCCGATTTAGAAACAGTCTCCATTGCTAGTGAGCCTGCGAAACGGTATCACGTCTCATGAGACATGTACCTGTGTGCAAATACAGCTTCGTTTGCACAGACACGGAGCGTGAATACGCATGAACGACTCATTCATGGGCTTCGGACGGGGTCAGACGTGTGTGTGCACGCGTGCGTCCACGCACATGTGCTTCGAGTCTCTGCGCGTACGTGCGTGTGCGCCTTGGACACAGCTGAACCTGTCTGACCTCCGGGCTCGGGACGTATCACACCTGTGTGTGCGTGCACGTTCACAGGTGGCCAGGCCGCCGTGCGCCCACCAAATACTCACCTTTTTCATGTGAGTGTGTGGTTCTTCCTGTGGACCGTTCTCCTTCCCCCACCAGTGACCTGAAGTCCTTCAAGGCCAGGCTGGCAGATTACCTGGTGCTGGCCAAGGTCCGCCAGGCGCTGGGCTTTGCCAGATGTCAGAAGCACTTCTACGGAGCGGCCCCCTTGACCACAGAGACGCAGCAGTTCTTCCTGGCCCTCAACATCCACTTGTATGGCGGCTACGGCCTCAGCGAGACCTCAGGGCCCCACTGCATATCCAGCCTCTCCAACTACCGCCCCGGCAGGTACACGCGTGCCCGTGTGCCCGTGCTGATAGCCCGGGGGACCTTGAACAGGTTCTGACGGAGGGACCTCCCTCCCTCCAGTAGGGTGGGGTGTGTGGGAGGGCGTCCCCCCAAGGCTGATGGCCCGGGCTCCACTGGGCGGGGGGGTTGGGGGACGGGGCCAGCCCCCCCCCCCCCCCGGTAGGGAGTGAGTGGAGGGTCACCTGCCGTGCCTCGAGACCTCCCCTCCCTGCCGGCCCATCACAGGGCTTGAAGTTGTGCATTGGGACTCCATTCATTCGTTCGTTCACTCATTCGTTCGTTCGCCTTAAAGCTTCTTATTGGCGCCCCCCTCAGTTCTAAGTCCCCTGTTGCAATCCACAAATCCTGGGAGGGGACACCTTCTGGCCGTCGGCCAAGAATGAGGAGCTGGGGAACCCGGGGGCTCCCAGGTGAGGCCTGACCCTGCCCTGAGGCGCCGTCTCCCTCTGACCGCCCCCAGCTCCGGCAAGGCGGTCCCAGGCTGCCTGGTGAAGCTGGTGAACGAGGATGCGGAGGGCGTCGGGGAGATCTGTCTGTGGGGCCGCAACATCTTCATGGGCTACCTTAACATGGAGGACAAAACGACTGAGGCCATCGACGCCGAGGGCTGGCTGCACACAGGCGACACCGGGCGGCTGGACGAGGACGGCTTCCTCTTCGTCACCGGACGCCTCAAAGGTGAGCTCCGCTGGCCGGCCTCGTGGCTGCAGGCGTGGTGGGCGGGTGTACTGCCTGCACTGTTTGTACCCCGAGTACGGAGCGCGTGTCAAGTTCCTGCACTTGGACTGACATCGTTTTATTCACCCCGACTTCCCAATGACGACACCCAGAGAGGTTAAGGAACTTGCCCAAGGTCACTCAGCTAGTAAGTGGTGGAGCTGGGATTCAGACTTCTTAAAGAAACAAGGCAAGTCTTTCCAGAAGATTCTGGGGTGTAAATATCACGTATTTTTACACGCAAACACGGGGACGATATCGAGAACACAGATTGGATATAAAATTTAAAATAAAACACGAGACCTCAAATTTCCCATGACGAACGGGGCCCTCCCAAGGAGGAGAGCTGGGGACTTCCGCGGAAAAGGTGCTTTGCCCACTTGGCCCGAGGGGATGTAATGCCCAAACACATCCCTGCAGGAACCCCCACCCGTTTCCTGGGGAAACCGGCTCCATGAGTGGATCTCTCCAAGGCAGGGGTGCCGTCGGGCCGGGCTCTGCTGGCCGTAGAGGGCGGGCTCTCGGCCGAGTCTGGGCGCCCAGGCTGCGCGCTCCCTGCTGCAGGGGTGGACTGACAGCGCCCTCTAGGGCTGAGCTTGGTGATGGCGGGGGAAGGGTGCAGTGTGGTTGGAGGTCAGCGCCCAGCATCACCGCCCAGAAGCCCGCCTGTCCCCCGGCGTCACCGTCGGGGGCTGGTCTGCCCGCCTGGACTCGCACCAGCTCCCCGAGTATCTTTGTGACACGGCCAGACGTCCACGTGAGGCCGTGGCCTTCCTCTGTGAGACGGTGCTGGCTACCAACAGGCCTGCTGCCTCCAAAAGCCCTCCAAGATTTCGAGTTTGGTTCCATCGGATCTGCTGACTGATGCGGTGAGAACGCATCTCTTCGCCACACTGAGTTCCGATCCATAAACGCGGTACCAATCGCTCAACGCTGGACAAACACGTTTGAAAACATGAATGAGATCATTTCGTGGGAAAATGCAACTACCGGCAGAAAAGATAGTAAATTTAAACAGACCGGTTCCCATGGAAACAATAGTGACTGGCCCCTCCCCGCCCCCCCGCCACACACATACACAAAAGACAAAACGCGGAGACCAGCAGGTGTCCTGAGGAATCCCAATGACAATTCAACTGTTTTTTGGGCACAGAAAAGAAGGAAAAACTCCAGATTTTTGGTGAGGTGGGTATAACATTGATACCAAAATCTTGAAAAGGTTGTATTTAAAAAGAAAACTGTGGACCAATGACGTTCATGAGCATATATGCTAAAATCCTGCATAGACTACTCGCAAACAATGTCTGCCAGCACATTAAAAAAGTAACCCATCCTAACTAAGTGGGATTATTCTGGAAATGCAGGGATACGTATTAAGAGAACTTTAAAAGTTTTATCATCTGCACATATGTTGAAAAGGTATTTCGCAAGAATCGTTAATGTCTTCATTCGTGGAAAAAAGCACGGGATAAAACCAGAAACGGATGACCACTTGCTTAGCATAATGAAGCCAGAAGCCAGGAGCAGGACCGGATGCCCACCATGCGCGCCCCGCAGTGTTCACGGTGCCGGCCACGGCCGTGGGACGGAGAGCCAGCTCCCTAAGGAGGGTGACAGCACCGCGCACACGGAAAGCCAAGGCCGCCACCGGGAACCGTGGCTTCCGTTTGCACGGCGGTTTAGAAGGACTAGTCCATCTACGATCACAACAGGGAGGATAAAACATTTACGCTCAGAGAACGGAGCCCATGGGACTGCTGGAGGAAAACAGAAAGACAGAGAGATTCTGTGTCGTGTCGGAAGGCGGGAGGTCTGTGGCTCCAGCCATGGGAGCCGTGAAAAGGGACTAACAAACTTTTAGTACATTACAGACAGAACAGACCAGTGGTCAAACCACCACGAGCAGAGGCGGGCGGCGAAGCTGGGAAAGTGTCCGCAGCCCCTGTGGCGTCAGTCGGGGTCACACAGTCCAGTTTAAACAAGGACCCCGTGTATCCCTCGGCATCCTTAAATTTTTTTTTAATGTTTACTTATTTTTGAGAGAAAGAGACAGCACGAGTGGGGGAGGGGCAGAGAGAGAGGGAGACACACAATCTGAAGCAAGTTCCAGGCTCTGAGCCGTCAGCCCAGAGCCCGTCGCTGGGCTCGAACCTGTGAACCATGAGATCGTGACCTGAGCCGAAGTCAGGATGCTTAACCGACTGAGCCCCCCAGGCGCCCCCCGCCCTCCGTGTGCTCACACTGAGGTCTGTCGGCAACGTTCACAGCGCGCGGGTATTTGCACGCCTCTCCTTAGATTTGCCCTGAGTATTCTATCGTGGGTGCTGTCGTAAATATCATCACATAAAATCTGCGTTCTGCTTGCCTGCCGAGGGCACACAGGCTGCTTCCGCGCCCTCCTGGGCACGGAGGGCCTCGACGAGTCATGTGACTCTGCTGGCTTGTGTGTTCCTTCCAAACCTTCAGGGACACGGTCGGATCCTCTTCAAATAAGGACGGTTTCGTTCCTTCGTTCCATTCCTGTATCTCTCTTGCCTCTGCGCCGGCAGGACACCCGGAGCCGCGTGCGGTGAACGGACGTGGGGACGGCGATCGTCCTGTGTTGTTCCCGATCTCGGGAGGGACACTTTCAACATTTTATCCTGGAGTGTGTTTCGCGTGGGGTCTTGGGGGGCGTTCGTCTCCATGCCGTTTGCCGAGGGTTTCTAGCGGGTACTGACGGTGTAAGACCCAGGTGGGGGTGAGCGGGTGGTCAGGGAAAGCGCAGGAAGGCAGGGGTGGTGAGGGACGCCCACTCTCGCTGCCCTAGACACGCCCGGTCTGACGGCTTCCTCCCCGGCCGTCCTCTGTGCCACGGCCCGGTGAGCTCGCTGCAGCCAGGGGCTGTCTCGTTCTTCTCCTCTGCCCGACGTCAACGTGGGGCCCGCACACAGTGTGACTGATTCCTCTGTGTCCAACTAGAACGGGCCACAATCCAGCTAGGGCAGTCCAGGTGTATTCAGTAAACGTCCGCTTACTCCCGCCTGGCCTGGCGGGAAGAGACCAGAGCACTGAGTGCCAGCACCTGCTCGTGCACGGCCCTCCGCAGGACGAGGGGCGGACGCTGTGAGAGCAGCTTAGACCAGGGAGGGCCAGCGTGGACGAGGCGGGGGGCCTCCTGAGCTGAGAGGCCCTTGAGAGCAGGCGGTGCGCTCTGGACTGCTGCGGAGGGGAGGGCGTTTGGGAAGGGGGTAGGCGAGTCAGAGGTGCTTCCGAGGGTGTGCGCCGCCCCCCCCCTCCCCCCCCCGCGCCGGCTGCACCTCCCCAAGTGGCCGGTGTGGCTTCCAGGGCCCGTGGCCCAGGCTTGGGTCCTGGTTCCGCGGGGGTGCTGGACTAAAGCCTGTGCCGGGGGCCTGGCCCTGCCTCCCCAGAGATAATCATCACAGCCGGAGGGGAGAACGTGCCCCCTGTGCCCATCGAGGATGCCGTGAAGATGGAGCTGCCCATCGTCAGCAACGCCATGCTCATCGGGGACCAGAGGAAGTTCCTGTCCATGCTGCTCACCTTGAAGGTGCGTCTGGGCGTCTGGCTCGGGAGGGGCGGCCGGACTGGGGGTCCGGCCCCAGCAGAAGGCATGCCCGGCTGGGGCACGCGTGGGGTCTCGTGACTATATCCTGGGACGACCTGTTGGCTACCTGCACAAGGGGTGGTGTAGCTTGTGGGAACACGCTCTGCCCTGCGCACCGCCCCCAACCCCCACAACTGATAACGTACTGCTGTGACCGTCCCTCTGTCCCAGCGCTGCCCCGCTCACACGCTCAGAGCCCAGGGTGCCGGATGTACAGGAGAAGGTCCCTGCTTTAGACCATGGTGTGCTGGCCAAGGGCCGTCCGGTGTCATCCCACCACGGGCTCCACGCACCATGGGCCCCACACGGCCGGGGTGGCGTCCTACCCACCGTTGAGCCAGCTTTCGGGAACAGCTCACAGTGAGCCACATCGTTGGCCCCAGCAAACCCTCCTCAAGATGGGCTCGCGTCTCACGGGGTGAGGCCCGCGCCGGCTCTGACCTCTGGCTTTTCAGTGCACGCTGGACCCCGACGCCTGTCACCCAACGGACCACCTGACCGAACAAGCCGTGGAGTTCTGCCGGCGGGTGGGGAGCAGCGCCACCACCATGTCTGAGATCGTGGGGAGGAGGGACGAGGCCGTGTACCGGGCCATTGAAGAAGGGATTCAGAGAGTCAACAGGAAGGCAGCCGCCCAACCCTACCACATCCAGAAGTGGGCCATTCTCCAGAAGGACTTCTCCGTGGCAGGGGGAGAGCTGGGTAGGGGTTCCCTCGTTTGTCCCCACTACTCCGGGGGCCGTGCGGGAGGACGCAGCTGGCCAGGCGGGGTGAGCCTGGCGAACCCACAGTTCGGTTCCAACACGACCCTTAACTCTGCTTCGACCGTGGGACCGTTTCCCCTGAAATCACAATGGGACCCCCCAGACTGACACCGAGGCCCTACTGGTGCCTGGGCTGGGGCCAGCTGGCTCCCGGGGGGGGGGCGAGACCACCGGCATCTCCTGTGAAGTCGGGGGTGGAGCCCCCCCGCGGCACAGCCCACAGACCAGAGCAGGCCTCTGGTGCCGCCTCAGCTGGACGCGGGGGCCGCTCTCCGCTGTAGCACGCTGGGGTGTCCGCCCCGGGGCGGGTGGGAGCGGCTTCCCCCGGGAAGTGCCCTCCGAGCCATCAAGGCCGAAGTGGGGGGTAAGCGCTCGGCACCGCTGAGCTGCCGTCAGAGGCGCGGATCCCCACGACACATCTTCCCGGATTTCTCCGAGCCCGGGCCTCACCCCTCCTTCCACTTGCTCTCTCAGGTCCCACGTTGAAACTGAGACGGTTCACAGTCCTGGACAAGTACAAAGACGTCATCGACTCCTTTTACCAGGAGCAGAAAAAGTGACAGGGGGACATCCTCCCAGCCTCTGCCGAAGACGGCAGGGCTCCCGGGGACATCCTGCGTTCCAGGTCCCCTTCGGTCTGGGAGGTCTCCGGGTCAGGGTGAGGCAGTGACGCTTTGCCGACGGCAGCTGACAATTCCAGGAAGCTTCGCCTGTGGGTACTTTTCGTTTTCGGCGTTGCCTTTTGTTCAGGTGACACGTGAGCTCGGCTCTCCCCCGGAGCTGATGGGGGGGGGGGGGGGGGGGGGACACGGGTCCCGGCCCGAGCGCCAGGAGGATTCAAGGGCTGCGGCAGCCGGGCCGGGGCGCAGGCCGTGCACAGGGGGAGGGCGGCCCAGTCGCTCCGCGTGGGCAGGAAAGCCCGGTCAGCGCCTCCTGACGGCCGGCTCGCCCTGGATCTAGCGGACGCTGCCGCTCGGGCACCGGGCCGTCCCGTGACTCGCACCTGCTGATCTGACGCTTGATAAAACTGCGGCTGCCGACGTGATTGTACGGAGAGCGAAATTTGAATATTAAACTATTCGACAGAATTGCCACCGAGCCCCTGACTTTTCTTGTCCGTCGAGCGGGCGGGACTAGTCCCGAGAGTCATGGGTATTTAACCCGGGGGACAGCGTGCCACAGGCGTGAGACCATCGGGCAGGACGGCACCCGGGGGGGCTTTGTGGGAACGCGCCGGCTTGTGCCGGGGTGTCACCGCCATCCCACCCCTTCACCCCAAATACCTGGAGCCGAAACGGCCTCTGGCGTCTCGCCAGGAAACAGGTGGAGAAAGGGTACACTGCAGGCAGCTCTGGAATTCTTTATTAGGGCGAACCCGAGGGTCATTGGTCATTAGCACAATGCGACAGAAAAGAGGAAGCTGCGGCTTAAACAAAGTAAAAGACGCCGAAGACTCGGGTCTGGTTACAAGCCTAAAAAAGCACCCAGTCAGTGAGATTTGCTAAGACACCCCTGTGATCCGGGTGCTCTGTGCGAAGCCCCCGGGCCTGCAGTGCCACACGAAGGGCAGTCTGTTCATGAAAATAGTGACTGCGTGTCTGCCGTAAAGGACAACGTGCTGGGGGCGGGGGGGTGGGGGGGAGGGCAGGGTCACAGCTGTGCCCAGCCCCCACTGCGGGCTCCTCTCTTACCAGCGCTGGGGTGGGTGGCAGTGATTCGGTGCTCTGGGGAAGGGGAGGGGCAGCCACTGAGACAGGAAAGTAACGGCCAGCATCCCCAGTTAACTGGGGGCCGAAATATTCGTGGTCAGGCCTCCAGGTGGCTCTGGGCCGAGCGAGGCTCACGCCACAGGCTCCACGGCCGACCCAGTGCCTCGCACATCCACTGAAAGGAAGTCCCCTCCGCGCCGTTAAAGCTTCCGCCAAGAAGAGTACATCTGGAGAGACCGAATCATCCACACAGACGCACGTGCGTCTTCCTATCCCACACTCTACCTACGTCTACATCTCGTATGGATTTCTTGGATTTGAGGTCTTTATTCATACTCAGTAATTCACGGGAGAATGTACCTACCCGTCTACTTCCCACAGCACTAAGAGATATGCCGCATTCGCTGGGGGGTGGTGGCCTGAACTTCCCGGAACCCTCTCCTGTGGCCGTGTAGCTTTATGAGAATGTCCTCTTGCGCTATCCTGCCAATATTCCACCTTATTCCTATTATGTTTTTCATAAACCAAGGAAAACAGGGTTTTCTTTAAAAAGTTAGATGTTTTCTCTTATTAATCCTGTATCATATTTACAGCTGAGGAAAAACCGTTTTAACTGAAGCGTAAAATGATTAACATGGCCAATGATACAGTCCACAGAGAGCTTACAGAAGACGCACACCGGACAGACACGTCATCAATAAAACGGGCCCTCAGGAAAAGTCCTCGGAGAGCAGGCCTAGCGCGTCCCTGCACCCTCCACAGAGATCTGGTTGAGAAAAGGCCGGATCTAGAAATGTACTGTCAGGAAAGAAGCAAACCGCATGTGTGCGTGACGTGGTGCGCGTGACGGACGCGGGCTCCACGCGCAGGAGCTTCAATCCAAATCTCGAACTCGACGGCAGATTTCCTCCGTGAAGTCTGAGCACTTGGCATTGCCTCCTAGATCTTTTGTTAAGCTCTGAGAAAAGAAGAACAGCCAAGATAAAATGGATCCACACCCTAAACAAAGCCAGGATGCTTTTCCGGAAAGCCCCCAGGGAGATGTGGGCCCAGCCAATCTGGCTCCCGCTGGAGAGGGAGGCCCCCACCCCGGAGGACCAAGGCCCAGGTTAGCGCTCAGGGCACCCTGAGGAGGACACAACAGGGTCGCGACAAAAGAAGCAGGGAGGCTTTCCAAAATGTCCCCTCTATCCCTACAGTACATGTGGGAAAACACTTGGTTATGTTGGGGAGGGAACGCTGTCTAGAAAAATGAGCTGACTTGACCCAGATCGTACACTGACCACGGGACCCGAGGCCTAACCGACTGTGGCTCCCAGGCCATGGCTCTTCTGCCCGTGCGTCTCCGCGTCAGCACTTCCCGACCCTTCCCCGACCTGACACGCGGCTCCCCCCACGGAAAACGCACAGGCAGCGGACACAACGCGGGGGGACGCGTCCGACACGGCCCAAGCACGGACGACCGCCGATACCTTCCCATCCTTAATTGTGGCAAAACACGCAGCCTCGACCCTGGCGGCGTGGTCGGAGAGTCCCATGTGGCGCAGCATCATCACGGC
Source organism: Lynx canadensis (assembly GCF_007474595.2). NCBI lineage: Eukaryota > Metazoa > Chordata > Mammalia > Carnivora > Felidae > Lynx > Lynx canadensis. Next base: position 415,624 of record NC_044308.2, read on the forward strand.
GCTGAGCAGGAGGGCCGTGGGGTTGGCCATGTCCTTGCCTGCGATGTCCGGGGCGGTGCCGTGAACCTGCCCACGGGAATGGAAGCATAGTCAGGGGGGCCCCCGCAGACAGCACTCCCCTGGGGACGCGGGGCCCGGCCAACCTTTCCTCACCGACGAGGGGCATCGCTGAATGGCTACCGTGCCCATTCAGCAGACGCGGGTCTGAGAAGGCAAGTGTGAGAAAAAGAGCCAAAGCAAGGGGGAGAAAGTGCAAACGTAGGGACTAACCATCATGCCCAACTTTCGGGAAGATGCTCTGAGGGAGGACGCCCAATAAATAACACGGACACAAAATAAAGAGGGAAGTGAATGAATAAACCAGGCTCACATGACAAACCTACACAAAGCATCAGTTTCTTTTGACAACAGGGAAAACCCATCACTTGGAACCTATTTACACAGCCAACCTGTCAGGGGCTCCCGGCCTCACCAGGGTCTTACCGACTCGAAGATGGCGACCCCGTTGGCTCCAATGTTGCCACTTGGTGTCACACCAAGGCCGCCAATCAATCCCGCGCACAGGTCACTGGGGGCGGAAAAGCATTTTGAGAGTGTTCTGAAAAGTGAAGCTTCTCACCCAGCACCCAGACTTTGGTTTTGAACTACCACCCTCCACCAAAGGGCACGGGGTTCCTCGGAGAAATGGCCAATCCCGGACCACAGTGAGAAGATCCAGGATAAGTCCGCGGCATCCTGCTGCACCGGAAAGCAAATGGTGGGCCGCGTCCAGAGGACACAACACAGCTCACAGGGACCCGCACCGGCCAGGATGGGGTGACCCGAGCACCAATACGATGATGGCTGTGGTGGTCCCGCCCACGGTGACGTCCATGCATCCAAACGGAGAAGTACGTACGCAAAGAAACAAGCTTATGCGCACACAACGCCAACCAAAAGGCCCTTTCTCCTGCTTACCCTCTTCCACCAAATCCTCCACTCACATCATGAGCGAGACTCAGGGGGAAACAAACGTGGTATTTTTCAAAGACAGACCATCACTGCTGTACGTCCAGCCCCTCCTGCAGGAGGGGGGCCCAGTCGTTGGGGCTGGACACTTTGGGGGTCTAAATCGAGGCGTCCCGAAACTTCCAGCTAGTTACTTAAGGTTCTCTGAGCCTCAGCTGCCTTATTTATAAAATGGAGGCAAAATCTATTCTATGGAATTGTCAGGATTAAATGATATAATGGGATAAAAGAACTTAGCAATGACTTTTAGTCAAAAGTTAGTTGTTGTCCCTCTAGGTTTAGCACTTCTGTGAGCAATGTGTTGAAACTCCTAAGGCCTAAGTGAAGGAGCTAGAAATGTAGGAGTGACGGCCAACTTTGTGGGGGGGCGGGCAGCGAGGGCAGCCGGGGAACCATAATGTCGGTGTGGTCAAACGTCAGCACCTGGGGGCTGTGGGTGCCGGCACACAGGAAGTCCCTGTACCTTCCGGCAACCTTTCTGTAAGTCTGAAATTGTGTCAAGTGTCACAAAAATTCTGAACAAATGACCACTCGCTAGGTGGCTATACATGACAACACACTGAAATCACTCAACCAATAAAACATCTCAAAACGGGAAAAGGGACTAATCATTAGGGAACAACGGCCCAGAGCCGATTTGGCAAAGAAACGAATGACCCACCCAATGAGTAATCGCTGACACGGCCGCCTGAATCACGAGGACCCGTATAACACACGCTGTAGTTCATGGCACCTGATGGAAACTCTGTAAGCCACGTTTACTTTAGGACATTTATAAATAAACTACAGGTGGAAAAGGTGTAGTCGGACTCACCTGAGGATGTCTCCATACAAATTCGGCATAACGAGAACGTCAAACTGGGACGGGTCTTGGACCATCTACGAGGAATGCGTCGGTGTGTTTAGCAATCAAAGCCACAGCCCGCGCACGGGACGCTCCGCAGAAGGCAGCAGGCAAGGAAGTGGGCGTACTTACGTTCAGACACACCGTATCAAGGTACATCTCGTTAAATTTAATATCTTTACAGTTTTCAGCAACTTCCCTGCATTTTTGCAGAAAAAGCCCATCTGACATCCGCCTGCATTTAATTAAATAAAAACTGTTGAAGGAAAGACTTGCAGAAAGAAAAGGATCAGATCAAAGAAGGTCAACAAACGTTAGTTCCAGAAGCCCAGATGTCCGATTTCAATTATAGTAAAATTGTTTTTCAGGCAGTTAATAAGACACAAACTGAAAATGTCTGGGGATGTTTCCGGAAGCACAAAAGGATACAAATATAAAATAGTTTGGTCATAATAAAGACTATTATTTTTTAATAGTCTTGTCTACCAAGAATTAAGGAATGTGTATTAATAAAGTGTTAAAATTGCTTTAAAAGACTAACTCATCGAATCATTTAGTTGGTTTTACTATCGTACATGCTCAACACCTCCCCGTCCGCCCTGGGGAAACTGCTTCTGCGCACACCCGCCTGGCCTTAAGCGGGGTGGGGGAGGGGCTCGCCCGTGAGGGGAAGCCGAGGGAAGCCCCCGGCACTCGGTCACCGCAGAAACGCTCCCGGTTCTGCCTGGACATCAGCGCCCCTGCCCTGTGACTCGCAGCCTCGGCGGAACAGCCACAGCGTCTGGGGATCCCGTCTCCAGCGTCTCTGACAGTTCTCAGGCCCGCCTTATACCCCGGATCCTGAGCTCCTGCCCCCCAATCTGCTCCATAACCGGGAGAAGGAAGGAGAGCCGGGTCTCCGCTCCCTGCACACAGCGAGCGGGGCTCTGCCCGGCCCAGGACTCACATGATGTTGGCCTTGTGCACGGCCGTGACGTTGCTGCGGTGATTGTTGCGGGCGTACGCAAAGGCGAACTCAGCGATGCGCCGGCTGGCCTCCTCGGTGATGAGCTTGATACTCTGCACAACCCCATCCACGATCTGAGGGAGAGGGGGTCCTGCCTCACCGGAACAGCCGCACTAGGCCGCTGGCAGCGAGGGGGCACCACCACTGGGGGTGTGCTCACACAGTGCCAGCTGCCACCGCTCGCGTCGCGCACGTGGGGTGTCGCCGGGGCCGATAACATCGACCCCGGCCCTACAAGGTAGGTAGAATAAGGCCCACTGCACGGATGAGGAAAACAGGTGCAGAGATGGCCCCGGGCCCCAGGACCCGCCTGTGAAGCTGAGGATTGTAACCTGAAACAGAGGACACCCCCCCGCCCCCCCTCCTGCTGCCAGGCAAGGCGGGGCCAAGGCAACCGCCCTCGCCTCCTGGGGGTCAAGGCGAGCCGTCTCTGCCAGGTGTTCTCAACAACTGGGGGTCTGAACAACTGTCCCAAGAGCACAGAGAGCAACCCCAGTAAGAATTTAAGTGTGGAAGGAACATACCACATGCTCAATGCCACTGTATTCTCCTTCTGTGTTCTCTCGGATGGTGACAATGTTTACATCGGTGTAAGGGGTTTTATAGCCCTCGATGGACACACACGGCCGCACGTTTGCATAAAGGTCAAAGGTCTTACGCAGCAATAAATTCATAGATGGGTGACCAGCTGCTATTGGGGTCTTTAAAGGGCCTGTGATAAAGGAGAGAACCCACATGACAACAGGGTACATTCGGGGGTGTTTCTTCTTTTTGTTTTTTTTTTTTAAGAATTTATTTCCAAGTAATCTCCACACGGAACATGGGGCCCGGACCCACAACCCTGAGATCAAGAGTCGCACGCTCCACGAACCGAGCCAGCAGGCACACCTTCTTCCTTCTAAACACAAGTACCTCACGATTACTGGAAATTCCAGTTTTCCTTTGTTTTACTTTTCGGTCGCAGCTCGGCTAGGGTCCTTCCTTTGGGGGAGAAGTAGCCGTGCGGTCGGTCTAACGTGCGTGCCCACGAACAAAGGGTCCAACGAGCAAGGGCCCAACAAAGGGCCCAACGAGCAAGGGTCACCTGCTAACTCCCCCGGGCTACTCTGGAGAAGGCATCTGTCTCTAGCTTTACCCTCTACTCCGGTGAAGGAGGAAGATCCGCACGGAAGCTTTCGGGAACATCACTGTGCACCCGCTGGTGGAGGACCAGGCTCCAGTGTGTGACCCTCGCCACCATCCGGGAGGTGACATCGCCCTTGCTGTCAGTTAAAAGTGAGCAGGAAAACCACAACCAAGAGAAAGAAACCTACCGGAGCCTCCCGGCGGTCAGTGGCAGACAAGAGATCGCAACTTGGATCTGTCTGGACTGAAAGCCTGGGCCGAACGGGCGTCTGGCACACGCCAGTGTTTTGAACCATGACCTGAAGCGCATGCTAATTAGAATAGCACCGAAAACATGAGAAGTATGCACAAGATAAATCCAGGTGAAGATAAACACATACTTTCATTTGACACTGGCCAGTAACACCTTCGTGTTTTTACTGGGGAGAAATACGTCCCCAGATGAAAACCGCAGCATGTCACTGTAAGTTGCTTCGTGTGGTGACAACATAACGTGGAGAAGGCGTCACTACGATGCGCGCCTGAAACCAGTATCGTGTTGTGTCGGCTGTACTCCGGCAAAAAAATTTGGAAAAGGAAGTAATAAGTAAATTGCTTCAAAAAGGGTGGCTTCACTTGAACACGGTCAGGCCGCATTTCGCTTACATGCATAAACTTTCAAAAATGTAACCGCTGTAGCAGAAAGCCACAGTCGCCATCGGATCCACTACCTTTCAAGCCCATCTTGTTCTTATCCATGGACTCTTTGGCTTCTGGAGGGATCATCCACTTTCCTCCGGGTCCCTGGATGGCGGTGACATTCCGCTCCTCCCACTGAATGGGCGCCTAGAGGCGGCACAGAGCACAGGAAGCTGCAGAGTGGGACTCACACGACACTGGTTACAAACTGCTTCACCTGCCGGTGCAGCCGGTGGAAACGTACAATAAAGGTCCGGAAAGTTCCTGACACGCGGGAAGAGAGGTCATTCTCCACGCTGCCCTGTCCGGTCCACACCTCACTGACACCTGCCCACTTATGTGTTTTTACTACTCTTAACGCGGCTAAAATTAGAATATCGCAAGGAGCTGAGAAACATGGTCCGCGGAAACACGACACGGTCCCGACACGCGGACGAACCTAGCGGTCCTTGTGCTGAGTGAAGGAAGCCAACAGAAGACGGCATGAGATTCTATTCCTGCGAAATGTCCAGAAGAGGCACATGTAGGGACAGAAAGCAGCCGGGTAGCCACCTGGGGCCGGCCGTGGGAGGGGAGGGGGCGGACGGTGGGGGATGGGCAGTGACTGCTAATGAGCCCAGGGTTTCTTTTGGGTGGTGACGGTGCTCTAAAGTTAGACACGTTCCTGGGCTCGTGTGCGCCTCGCCACTGGCTTGGACCGCACACAGCAAATGGGGGAACCGTGCAGTTCCTTGGGGACTCCGCCACCAGGCGAGCTCCATCTCCTCTATGAGGGGCGTGCTTCGGGGAGCAGGGTATGGACGGTTCAGACCTGCCCCTGTCCTCCCCCTGCACGTGACGGCACCTGGCAGCTGTAACTGCCCTAACTGAGCATCGTGTCAAATAAAGCCCAACGTCCCCTACCCCCGAACGAAAGCATTTTAAAATATCTACCTGCGCGGAAGGCTGGGCTGCTAGAATAATCAGACCTCATGCTGGATGGTGACACCACATCAGAAATTTGTTTTCATCTCTGAAAATCTCCTACACAGTGTTTTGCAAAATCGGTTCTATTCTTCTCGGCGGGAGGGCACATACTGAGGAGACAGGTGACCTGGCAGGGCTCAGGGACCCACGCGCACGGCCGCTCGACACCGGCCTCTTGGCGGACGGCTGAGCCGGCGCACGGGCTTGCCGTCCCCAGCACGAATGCTGCTGACGTCGGTGTCGTGGCGATGGCCACACGCCTTCCCGCGTCGCCAGATGAGACGGTTGATCCCGAGGCCACGGACTCCGGCCGGCTAAGACAAGTTTTCTGCGAGCATTACCAAAGGTCGTTTTCAAGCGCGCTTACCTTGGCAGCATCAAAAATCTTCATAACGGCCGCCGAGATCTCTGGGCCAATGCCATCCCCGGGAATTAAAGTTACCGTCTGAACCTGAGTGTAAGAGATCGCCAGAGAAGACAGGAAGAATCAATTTTTGGCGGTCTGGAAAAGAGTATCCCCGACAAAGAAATCGGCTTACGGGGGCCGGGGGGGTGTCTCAAGAAGACCCAAAGGCCTTCAAGAAAATAGGGGTGCCTCCCAAGAGCTCACCGGAACGGAGGCAAAAGTCAAGAGACTCGATTCTACTCTTTACCTGAGTTCGGAGGCTTTAAAAAAACTGAGGTGATGCTCTACAGAAAACAAAAATAAATCACAGAGTAGACCTCCTAATTCGTATTTTTTTTTCCAGACAAGCTACAAAGAGCCCAATTAATTCAAGTCTGTGAAAGCAGAGAGAACAAAAATTTCAACCATGTTCTCTCGCTGAAATTCAGAGAGTTTCTCAGGAAGGCAACCGCTCTCCTCTCCACTGGGATCCTGGAAAGTTAGGTTTCTCACACAGTTTGCTCAGTCTTAAAAACACTTCAGACACATTTCCAGAACACTGCTGGGGTCTGTTTCGGAACTCAGAGAAAATCAGACCTCCAGTCACAAGGGGATCCCCGCTTCTCTGAGCTCCTCTGTGAAGCCGGCTCCTCGAGGACAAATGTCACCTAACTGAGCTCAGCGCAGCTTGTCTGTCACCTGTCAGAACAGCACACGTGCTCATACTGGCAAAGTCTGAGTTAGACGCGGAAGGACACGAGTGTCTATAATGTGACACCGGTGGTTTATTTCAAAGGCTTCAAACAATCAAGCCAGCATTTCAAACACAGAAATAAAAACGCGTAAAGGGAAATGATGACAGGGCTTCAACGACTTAAGGTAATATTCAGACCCTCTCTCCCTGTTTGGAGACCCTACATGTCATTAGGTGGGGCCTTTCTCTTGCCTGGGGGTCTGGCCCGGGTGACGGTCCCCGGTCTGTTCCAGGTCTAGTCGTCTGTGCTACCTTGTTTCAAATCACTGATTCGAGTTTCCCTGCTCTTCTGCCCTTCCACTGCAACTCACTGAGCGCGTGGACGGTTTCTCAATTTTTCTGTGTTACTGAAGAAATCTTCTAAACACTTAGCTCCTCTTCTTGTTTCTTTCAAATATAAACCCCTCCCCACCAGGCTAATATTTTTTACACGTGGACGGCCTGAAAATAAATAATAGCAGAGAGCAATGATCTTCTCATTAGCTTTCAGAAAACGTTTGAAATGCCAGCTTGGCTGTCCGTGAGCTAGGAGTGCAAGCCTCATTCTGTGTCTTTTGCACACGCAGAGCCAAAAGAACCTTCTGGCTTCTTGTTCCTGTTCTCCCAACATGTAATAATAAGTGTCACCAGGCCACCAGAAGAAATCCACATCTCTTCCACGGACCAGAGAGCGACTGGAGCGAAAAGGTACGAGGACCCGATGCACCCTCACAGAGTAAGACGTGATATGGGAGTACAGGAATTGTGAAATCCAAATCAGATTCTGTAGCAAGGGGCAAAATAAAACCAAATAGGAACTCACTGACCCACAGTCTTAGAAGGCTCTAAAAACGCGGTATCAGCCTTTAAAGCGCCGAGTTCTAACGCCGGGGATTCTAAAAGCAGCAGATTTAATGAGAAATAGATGATCCACTAACACGATCCTCTCTGAAGGCCGAGGAGGGGAGCGTGAGCCCACGGGGCTCACAGATGTGTGAGCTGCTCCTCGTTAGTGGGCCATCTACCGTGTTCAGGGAAGCCCACAAAATAAAGATGCAAAGCAGGTTTTGAAGCTTCTCAACAATTTTCTCTCAACTTGCACTAGTTTTGAAAAAAAACGTGTCTTACAAAAATGAGATTGTGAAATAAAGTAACAGGTTCAAGGGCCATTTCAATTTTTAACAAGACTCCTTTAAGATACTAACGTGACAGGCTTACGAAGCCAGCTGTGATGTAATTCTTTTAAATGTGCAAGTGACCTGATGCATTCGTGCGTGTGAGCCAGTGATTTAAATATCCAGGAGAAGTATGGCAAATTTTCCTTAATTTGAAGTAAACAGAGACAAGAGACTGTATGATAAACATGTTAGAGCATCTTTCTTGAGAAACTTCTAAAAGGAAAAAACGAAAGATGTAATCGTACTCACACCACCAGCGAACCCTCGGGTCACCTGTTTCTGGTTGTGCAGCGCCCCCAGCAGCCGAGAGACCTACGCCAACATCAACAAAGAAACGTCACTCACAGAACTAAACCACTCGGAGCGAGAGGCACAGACCAGGCCATTTCCGAGGGCTGACAATGTTACAAGTTTGCACGCATATATTCAGGAACTTCTGAGGAGTAGTCTTCTCATGTATTAGCTCAATGTGACAAGCCACCTCAGATCTGAAAACCTAACTGTTCAGTTTACCTTCGCTTTGAAAATTTAAGTACTGAATACTTTCAACGTGGATTTGATGCATATGAGTTGTCAAAAAGTGTTCAAGGTGGAATGAGACTATATACCTTTTTAACTCAAACACTGGATTTTTCTCAGATGATCTGGAAGGTTTTATGTCAACATTCTCAACTACTGCTTCAGGGTGGGGGTACCACATAATCTATCACTAATTTTAGAGCTGGAGGAGTCCTTAAAAACTCCAGAGCCCAGTCACTCATCACACAGGTGGAGACATTGGTGTCTAAAGGGTCAGGATTTGCCTAAGGCCACAGAGTGACCAGAGACCAGAATTCAGGTCTCCTGACTCCCAGTCCAGTGCTCCTTTAATTACACATTATTCCTATTCTTCTCCCATGAATATTTAGTATTTAGTCTTTACAATAACAAAAAAAATCTAACAAAGTTGACTTGATACTTGGGTCATACAGAATGAAGATTTTAAATAAGTTACTTATTTTTTCTCACAACACAGGTAACATGGTCATTACTGTTTTTTTTTTTTTTTTTTTTCAACGTTTATTTATTTTTGGGACAGAGAGAGACAGAGCATGAACGGGGGAGGGGCAGAGAGAGAGGGAGACACAGAATCGGAAACAGGCTCCAGGCTCTGAGCCATCAGCCCAGAGCCCGACGCGGGGCTCGAACTCCCGGACCGCGAGATCGTGACCTGGCTGAAGTCGGACGCTCAACCGACTGCGCCACCCAGGCGCCCCGTTAACATGGTCATTACTGTTAATTGCCGGGAAAGGGACACAAAAAAAAAGTCACCTACCAACCCCACTAGCCCAAGATGGTACCACTGGTGTACTGTTTTCCATGTAACACTCTTAGACACCAGAAACAGAAACTTTAAAAGGTGATTTTGAACTTTAATAACTCAGTCACTGAACACTGGGACAAAGTCCTACTACGTTAGCATAAACAGAATACCATCAAAGAAATTGAGTACATCAACCAAAGCTACCAAAAGCCGTTAGAAGTTTTCAAGCTAACTTTTTTTCACGCTGGATACATAAGCGAAGACACATCTGTTACGTCCTGTCTTAGTGTTTCCTTTTGGGGTCACTTCCCAGGAGGCCCGAACCTTTGCTGTGATACTGGCATCTACTAACGAGATGCCAACCAACAGCCAAGAAGGTATGAACGAGCGGTATTCTCCCAACTGGCATCCACGGTCATCTGCCTGCACTGAAAATACAAGATGGGGCCAGATCCAAAGAGCACTCGATGCCAAAACCACTGGCAAAAATGTTAATCCTGGAACATGATTCACCCGCGACAGATGGCTGCTGGAAGACAGATCTGCCCGAGTGCTTCCCCTCCCCACCCCTCCCCACCCCAGAAAGAGGGGAAGGACATCCATCCGGAACAGGCCCCGGTCTCCGTGACCAAGACCCAGCTTCAGATGTGAATCCACAAGCACCTTGGGATCCCCAGGGCCCAGGGCAGCTGGGGGCTCACAGTAGGTGCTCAATGAATATTTTTTGGAAAAACAAAAGCCTGCTTCAATCACCTCTCTGTCGGCCAAGTTCTCACCCCGCAAACGCCTCTAATACTTGCAACCAGTCGGGTCGGCGTCTGTCATCTGTCCTATGTGATCTTAGAATAAGGCAGGATTCGTCCAAGTCATTAAAATGACCCAGAACTCTAAGCAAGATTTTTTCGAGCACAGGCTGGCTTGTACTTTACAATCTACATGTTAGTTTCTACAGAACCTGGAGAGAGAGGTGTCAGTGGCCCTTTGCAGATAAGGAGGCTGAGGCCGGGACCTCCGGTCCTTCTCCTGTCACAGCCCCTCACCTCCTGTCACCTTCCTGCCCAACTCAGACATACAAATACAGTGCGGGGCGCATGGCTGGTACTCTCTCAGTAAGTGTCTGCTGCAGGAAACTGGCTTGTTGTAATCATAGCATGTTAGAACCAGAAAGGTCTTTAGAAACCTAGTATTTTCTCAAAATTGAGGTTTTAGGGAAAAAAAAACCAATTTAAGTTGAAATCACTTTTTTCAAATAAAACCTTGAATGGAACCAATAAAGGAACTGCTCTGATTGAAGCCGCCCTAGCTCAGCGTCTCCCACATCCCGGGGCATCGGTCCAACCCCCAAGGGGAGAACCTGGCCGCACAGAGGTCAAAGGCCTCACAGCCAGTCGACGTCAGAGGGGAACATCTTCTATCACGCTGGGCCCCACACTCTGGGCAAAGCGCACTTACCCGCACATCCCTCACCAGGTGGGCTGCTCAGTCTACCATCTGAAGGCGTGGTGAACCCACCAAACAGGAATCAGGTGGTAAGTGGGGCGACAGGGGCACGAAAGCCACTCCACCTTCTGGAGCAAGTGTGGCCTAACAGTCACCGTCACACACAAGCCCAGGTCTGAAGAGGCTAACCAAGCAGAACCGCCGTCTGCTCGGGAGGGCGAGCTGAAAGCTTCAGATCTGTGTGCTGCTGCTTTCACACCATTTAACCTCCACAACTCGGGGAGCAAGCATAGGTGTTTCACAGATGGGTGCACACACGACCAGGGGCGTTAAGTCATCTGCTCAAGGTCATACAGCCAATCAGCGGCACGGCCCGAATTCGAACCTAAGACTCTGTGTAGGCGGCGGGGAACGAGGCAGCGAGGCCCCTGGGGCCGCCCGCAGCTCCGACACCGACTCCCGCGTGACCTTGAGCGGCAGCATCCGCAGACGCAGGCTGGCTCCGCCGGGGAACCGGGGAACTGCGGGGAGCCCCTGAAGCCCCTCCCGGTTCCGGCTCCGGCTCCGGCCCCGGCCCCGGCCCCGGCCCCGGCCCCGAGCTGCCAAGGGCACCACAGCTCTCGAGGTCGCGGCTTTCTCCCCAACATCAGCGGCGGGGGGCTCGGACGGGGACTCCCGCGTACAGGGGCCCCGCGCCCTCCGAAGGGAGCACCGCGTGCTCCCGCGAGCCCCGCGCCCACACCCCGGCCCCGCCGGCCGCGCTCGAGCCTCCCCGGGCTCGATGCCAGGCCCAGCCCGGCCCCGGCGCGGCGCTCGCGGGGGCACCCGGGCCCCGCCGTGACCTTGGCCGGCCCCGCCTCAGGTGCGACCGTCCGGGCGCAAGGCTGCCCGCACCGTCCGCGGCCCCGGCGCCCGCACCGTTCCCGCCCGGCCCGCCGCCCGCCGCCGCACACCGGCCCGCCCGGCGCTCACCTTGGAGATCCACGCGGGACCAGCCATCGCGACCCTCCTCGCGCCGCGACGACAGCAGCGGCAGCAATGCGCAACCGCGCAATACGGCCCGGGGCCCCGCCCCCGAGTGACCACGCCCCCCGGTCCCCGTCCCGCCCCCCGCCGGCTCCGCTGGCCAATCGCCTGGCTGACCTCGCGGTGACGCGCGGAGGCGCGACCCGGAAGCCATCCAGCGCGCGTCTCCAGGAAGGCCCCACCCTCTCCTCGCGGCTGCCGGTGTCGGAATCCGTTGGGGATCTGAGCCTCCGACTGCCGGCGTCCAGGTCTGGGTGGGCGGTGGGCTCCCTGCTGCGGGCGCCCGCGCATCCCCGAGACTCGCAGGCTCAAGCTACAGCTTCTCTCGCGGAGTTTGCAGTCTCGTGCAGGTAGATGGGACGGCTCACTCGTTCCACAAATGCTTATTGTGTGCCGGCTTCATCGACGGTTAATCCACGGACCCGGGGGTCCGATGGTCTGTAGTGAGCGCAGACGGCTGCACGGCCGCCGCCGCGGTCCTGTCCAACGCGCGGGTGTTGCGGGCCTGCGCTCAGCCCGCCCGCGCGCTCCGGGCCTCGCGGGGACGCGCCGGGAAGCGGCGGCGCCAGGAGGTCCGCGAGGCGAACCCGGGGACCCGGCTCCAGCCCATCATGCCGGAACCGGCCCCTCTTGGCCGCCCTCGCCTCACTTTGCGGGGGGGCCGCGGCCGGGGTGACTTACACGAGACCTCCCCTCCCTGCCCTGCCAGGGCTCAGTCCGGAGGGGAGCCGCCCCCGCGCCCAGAGAGGTGATGAATCGGGGCCGGGGGGGGGGGCGGGAATGACGCCAAAGGCCTCGGGGATAAAATAATCTGCAGCTACGTCTGTGGCCTGGTCAGGGCAGAGGGATTTCGCCAACCTCCCGCCGGCCCTTCCTGTCCTCTGACCTGGCAGTCCTGCCCTGAAGAGTTCACAGACCCTCGCCTCCGTCCCCACCCTGCCCTGCCCCCCGCCCCTCAGGTGCGACCTGACCACCCTTCCTCCCCACAGTCCGCCCTCAAGCACAGCTGCATCCAGGGACCAGCCTGGCTCCCCGACCCCTGGCTCCCCCTCGCAGTCACCTCTCACCGCTATTTTCAGCCATAGTGTCCCGCCACTCCTTCCAGCCCCACTGTCCTGGAGCACCAGCCAAGTAGGACTGCTGGCCAGCCCCCAAATGCTTCCCATGGTTTACTTGCCCCACGCTCATGTCATTCTGACTGTCCGACTGCCCTTTTGCCCCCATTTCCACCTGCTGAAATTCCAGCCACTTGTTAAGACAGCTCGGATGTTGGTTCCTTTGGGAAGCACCCACTACCTGCCCACCTATCCCTCTCCCTACTCAGGACCCCCACCCCCCACCCCAGCGCCAGCACTTGGTTCCCACCTCCCTGCTCCTGGGGACCTTATGGCATTCTCTCCTGCTCCGTGTCTTTGAGAAGATCTTCCTCAAGCCCAGAGAGGATCTCTCATGGCTTTGCTTCCGGAACAGAAAACAGCACATCCAGCTGCTCAGTGACTTTGAGACAAAGATTGGAGGACTTTCTCCAGTCCATATCCAATCTTCACATCAACCCCGTGAGGAAACCGAGGCACAGCGAGTAGCAGTGATGGCGGCATTACACTGGACGCCTGATTACTGAGACAGTTCTCCTAACTGCTAGGTTTCTGTGAGGGGCCATGCAGTTCAACAACGGCTTCCCAAGAGAAGTCCTATCAAGTGCTGGGTGAGGACGAGTAATGAATACGCCCAGGCCTACCCTCCAAGTCTAGTGAGGGAGAAACACAGAAATTCAGTGACAGGTGCTTGAAGGGGTTTGGACAGGGTGGGGCTGGCTGGGGAAGATCCCGTCTTGGAGATGGTGTTTAAGGCAGTCCTTGAGGAGGTAAGATGTCAGCAGCCTGAGATGGGGTCCGGACGGACCGGTGCCAGCAAAGACTGGGAGGCAGGAAAGCGTTGAATCCTCACAAGCTTAGGTTCTCAGACTGAAACAGCCCTCAGAGGCCTCCCGGTGCAGCCCCCATGGCAAGGTGCTCCCTGCTTCCCGAGCAGCTGGAGAGACGTCATCTGGGAGCCCCTCCCTCAATGGGCCACAGGTTCCAGACTGCTCATAGACGTTCTGGCATTCCTCCAACATGCGGGCCAGTGTCCCCTGGACAAGCCCCTTTGTCCTGTGCTGGCACTTGGGAGCGCCCAGACGTGCCATCAGCAAGGCGTGTTGGGACCAAGGTATGCTTGCCACTCAGGAGAAGGATCTGGAAGGTGTGTCCTTGTTTGTGACTACAGCACTACCCCGTCCAGGGGTGCTGTACTCTACAAAATGGTTTTAATCAAGGTGGTGGCCTTTAAATTAATAAATCAGCAAAATACATTATATTTACTCACATGCTAAATGCTTCTTTTTGCTTTTTTACAAAAGGAATGCAAATTTTTTTCAGTAGAGTTTCCCTAATTTATTTTCCTAAATATTAGAACTTTAGTAAATAAATGGGCAAGGGACCCGAACAATCCTTTCACAGCCAAAGAAACCAAGAAACTTTTAACCAACCTTAACCATAATCAAGTACATGCAAAATTTTTAAAAGTTAGAAACGTCTTTGGCCCTTTTATTAGAAAGTATGGATAAAATGCTCATGTCCTCTACGGTCTAATTGGTGGTGGAATGGCTACACTCTGAGTTCTGGCTGGCTCCCAAATACTGTACCACCACCACCTTTCTGGAAACAGTTCAGTGTGTCTCAAGACTTCTGTGTCTTCACTCTTTCACCTCGTACGTAAATCCGTTCCTGAGAATCAGTCCCTCGAAAAACCCCACAAAGATCCATCGGCACAAAGATACTCATTATAGGGTTGTCTATAATATCGTTAATTGAAAGAAAAGCAGTCTTAATGATTAACAAGGGAATGGTCGTGATTTAGGGTAAAGAATCAAATGGAGCGCTGCACCGCCCTCAAAGGTGACCATTGGGAAGACTCTTTGGCATCTTGGTAATTCTTTACACTTCAATAGTCAGAAAAAATACATCGAAACTTAACGTGTCTTCTGTGCTTGTCACCTCTTTCTACGTGTGAGCGATGACGAGCGGGAACCAGCTCCCTCATTCAGCCTTCCTCTCCGTGAAATGCAGCTCCAGTCTCCCAGGTGCCCAGGTCAGAAGACCTGAGGGTCAACTCTGTTTTCTGAGGTTGAGCTACAGGCAGATACTCCCCGCCTTCCCAGGTCTAAGCCAGAGTCCTCTCTGGGCAGAACCAGGGCAATAGCGCGCACGCTGGTCTCCCTGCCTCCCCCCTGCCCCTCACAGTCCGCGTCCTGCCTTAGGGGTCCTGTTAAAGCAGGAGACAAATACACCGTCCTCTGCTCAGAACAGCCAGCGACACCTGTCCCTTGGAGTAAAAGCCAGCGCTCTGACCACGGTGCCTCAGGCCCTAAGTAGTCTGCTCTTGCTTCCCGCCCCCCATGGCCCAGATGGGGGGTTTTCCCCACGACAGGCAACTCTCTGCAGCACCAGCTGGGTGTCCTACCGCTTAACTCGATTCTGACGCCATCTTTCCGGAGCTGTCACATCCCGAGGACCAAGGGCTCAGTCCTGTAAGACTGTCCCCATGACAGCACTGGGTGCAGGTAGTCCCTCCTGCCTCTGACAGTCAGCTGCCAACACGACCTGCCCACATTCCCCTCCTTGGGTCCGGTTCATTTGCCAGAGTGGCCCCCGAGCTCAGGGAAACTCTTTTCACCGGTGTATTAAGGGGTGCGCCGAAGGGCGCAGGTGAACAGCCAGGCGCAGAGATACAGAGGGCGGGGTCTGGGAGGGTCCCGGGCACAGGAGCTTCCGTCCCTGTGGACTTGGGGTGTGCCCCCCCCCCCCCCCCGCGCATGGGCGTGTTCACCAACCCGGAAGCTCCCCAAACCTCACGCGTGTGCGACTCTTACGGAGGTTTCATCATGTAGGCATGATCAATTACTAACTGCTTCCAGCCTCTCTCTTCTCAAGAGGATGGGCAGGGGGTGGAAATTCGAAACTTCTGATCATGGCTGGACTTTTCTTTCGACCAGACCCCTCCAGGAGCCCACCCGGGGTCACCTCATTAGAACAAAGGACGCTCCTATCCCTCACGAAGTTGCAAAGGTTTCGGGGGCCCTGTGTCAGGAAAGCGGGGGCTGGAAAACTACAGGCCACGGGTGAGCTCTGGCCCACGGCCTCCTCTAAGCTAAGGAGTTACGGAATTGCTTTCACACTTACACTTTCAAAAGTGTATAAAATCAACAAGTTCATAAAAATCGGTAACACTTTGTGAGACTTCAGTTATATAAATTGGAGTCGCAGTGTCGCTAAGTAATGTCTTGCTGGAACACCGCCAAGCCCATGTGTTTGGTGGCCGCATCCACAGTAGAGGGGAGTAGATGTACCAGAGGCCGTGGCTGTGGGGCCAGCAAAGCCTGAACTCTTTCCCATCCGGCCCAAACAGAAAAGGCTCACTGAACCATACAGTAATGATGCTCAGACATTTTGGTCTCAAGACTATTCTTAAAATTTGAGGACCCAAACTTTGGTAATACAGATTATTAATATTTATCGTATTAGAAGTTAAAGCTGCACATGACCCCCGATAGCTATTTTAAAAATATGTTTTAAACAATTATAACAACTAACCCGCTATGTGCTAGCTTAGTGCACATATTTCTATGGAACATAATATTTTTAAAGACGTAAACATTTAGTGAGAAGAGTGGCGTTGTTTCACATGTTTGCAAACGTCTTTAAAGCCCGGCTTAATTTAGCGGAAGGCAGCTGGATTCTCGTGTCTGCTGCTTCGTTCAGCCTGCCGCAGCACCGTGCATGAAACTTCTGGAGAATTCCGCTGTGCACTTGTGAGAAGATGGGAGTGAAAACAGCGAACGATGTTTTACATTGTGGAAATGATGCTGACCTCACAGACCTTCTGTAAAGATCCCGGGGACCGTGCTTGGAGGGCAGCTGCCTGGAGGCGGGCACACTTTCCCCAGAAGCCCACACTCCAGAGGCTCGTCCTCCAGTGCCTCCGCGGTGTGAAGCCATCCCAGCAGCGGAGGATCCGCTCATTAGCCAAACGGATGGGCAAAGCGCCTGGCCTGGCTCAGACAGCGGTGCCCCAAGCGTGTTGGGTGCCGCCCACGGGCCTCTCCTCTCCCACGGACAGAGCACGAGACTCCATGGGCTCTGGTCTTAAAGGACCTCGTGGCCTCGGGGTCAGGCTGCTGAGCGAGGGCGCGGTGACCTGATCCCGAGTCGAAGGCTGTGTGGATCCGGACCCTTGAATGCCGCTGCTTCTGCTTCGGACTGAGTCAGCGCCTGTTATGACACCTAAAAGGACAGGGATGGAGTCCACCGTGCTCGCCGAGCAGGTTGTGTAGCCGCTGAGGACCTCCTTGCTAATAGGTGACGGTCCACGGCGCAGAATTCAGCCTGAGGCTTCTTGCGTCGCCCCAGCCACCCCGCTCCAACAGCAAAGCTCCGCTCGTCTGCCGCCCGCCACTGGAGCTGAGTCAGATCCACGACAAAACTGAGTCCGGTGGCGAGTGCCCTGCCCTGGTCATTTCCTGACAGACACACCACAGTGATCCCAGAGTGATGGGGATACAGTGCTACAGGTAGGGGCTCTGGCTGGCGCAGGCCGTGCTGAGGGGCGAGTACGGGTAGGGAAGGAGGGGGTCACGGATGTCCCCGAGGGTTTTAAAGGCGCCTGAAAGGACAGTTTGCAGGAAGTCACCATCAGGTTGGTCCCGTTCTCAAGCACCTGGGAGCCTCCCACATCCAGAATGACTTCTGGCAGAGGGTCCGGAACAGGCCCACAGGGGCCATTCGGGGAGAAGGTGGGCTCACCTCATTTGCCCTGCACTAAAGGGCTTGGTCTCTTGATCCTCCAGCAGGAAAACCTTCTCCACGTCAGAATATTTGGGGAGTTACTTGATTCAACGTGTGAACAGGCCCAGGAAATGCAGGCTTTTAAAGAATGTTGATTCGCTATTTACCAAGACAGTGTCCTAGACCCTGGGGATAGAGCCAGATAAGATATGCTGCAGCCGTCCTGAACGCTAGTGTCGGAGAGGAAACAACACCTGCCCCCTCCAAAGGACACAGCCCCAGGCTGTGTATGCATCCGTCCCAAAGTAGTGAGATCTATGTGCGAAGTGCTGGACATACGGGGAAATGAGGAGACAAACTGTCCAGTGCTAGGACTGAGTTAGGTTAAATAGGCGGTTGCAGGGGTGTGTGTATGAGATTGAGGTGGACCCAGTAACCGCTCCCGGAATATAAATTGCAGCTTGGGAGAGGCCAAGATGACCAGTGCTCTGTGCACGGAGATAAGACTTCCGGGAGGAATGAGGTTTGAATGGCCACTAAGATAGAGAAGCCGAGATAGTGGTAGCACGTTCCAGGAGGGGCCCTGAGGCGGGACAGCAAAGGCCGGGTCTGCGGGAGGCGTCTTCACCGTAGAAGACATCCCGCCCAGGCCTCGGCCGGGACAGCGTCTCCGTCCCCGTCATAGAGGTCCCCTCAGGCTCCAAGTCGTAGAAGACTACTTGCAGACCAAGGACATTTCATCACAAAGAATGGCAACTAGTGCAGGAGGAAGGACAGGGAAGAGGGATAGAGATTCGTGTTTCGTTGTGTAAGTTCACTCCTTGGGTTTTGATCCCTCGCGTTTTCCGTCCAACTTTTAAACTTTACGGAAGGAGTCAGAAATGAAAAAAGCCAACGTTTAATGAGTGCTTGCAAAGTGCCGGGCGCCACCATGGGACCCTCAGCTCCCTCTCGGCATACCTTCTCGGGGCGTGTCATTTATAAGACGGCGGCTGACTAGGAGTCGAGCTCCCGGAAGCAGTGGTAACCCCGTGTTCCCATCATCGTGTAATCAAGACTTAAATCCACCTGTTACCGACTGAGCAGCTCTTCTCTGAGACTATTGCTTCATCTGTGAAGTGGGCAATAAGGCCAACTCTACAGACTTAAGAGGCGTGGATAAAATGTTTTGTGTTGCCCCTTCCTTGCTGGGTGGCTCCAGGCAGGTCACTCTGCCTCTCTGAGCCCAGGCTTTCTCAACTGTAACATGGGGCTGTAACTTGCCCTCCTCACGGCACTGCTGTAATAGTTTAGGACAGAGGGCCTCCTCCACTATTGCCATTGCAATAGTGATCACGGACGTTTTAAGGGAACTTTCACGGGGGTGTGAAGACAGAATCACAGAACTGAAAACCTAGTCTTCTTCACAGAGGTTCTGGCTTCTCTGCGATGGAGCGCATGTCACACAAATACGCAAGCGTGTTAGACAATGTACCCGGGCAGGATCTGAACACTGAATTCCGGCCTGCTCATGGGCAGTGTGGCGTCGAAGATGACGAGAAGGAAACGTGTAACAGTGACTGTGTGGTCTAAGGGGGCTCCCGTCTCCCCAGCTCTCTCACACGGGAGAAAAGGGAGGTGCAGAGAGACTCTTACAAAGGTGTCTCTGCTCTAAAATTCCACAGTCTCTGAATTACTGGTCACATAGCCTGCCTTCTTTCCCACGGCTGAGACCCCATCGCACGTCTTCTGAATTGCTTCCTGCCCTTCTGATCGCCTCTCGTGACTCTTTGGATTTGAACAGGGTGGCTTGTCTGTTTAGCTGATAGCTGCTGTTCTCACCTGAAGGTGGCAAAATGTTAGGTAAACCCCAAACAGGAACCTCAGGTAAAAGGAACATGTAGAAACACCTGGGAAATCTGCCAAACTTGGAGCCTCTAACCTCCAGCGATGATTCTCAAAGTGTGGTCGGGGCCAGCAGCACCAGCAACACCTGGGATCTTGTTAGACCCCCGCATTCTGGGCCTTCCCAGACATACTAAATCAGAAACTCTGGGGGGGGGGGGTGGAGCCTCCCACGTGCTTAAAGAAAGGAACCATCTATTTTTAAAGCATAACATGCTGAGTTCATGGAAGTCCAGGTGTGGAACAGCAGGCTGAGTCAGCACCTGAGTCCAGCCCAGTCCCGCTGCTTCCCAGCCGTAGGACCTGGAGTGTTACTGACCCTCTCTCAGCCTGTTTCCCCACCTATAAAATGCAGATAATGCCAGTAGGATCAACCGTCCTGGGGTTGGAAATAACACATGTATGGGTGGGATTCCTGGAAGGACTTAGCAGTGGCTCTGTTTGCTGTGGTCTTTGGCATTTGCTTAGAAGTCCCAGGTGAGGCGCCTGGGTGGCTCAGCCGGTGTAGGAACCCTCTTGATTTCGGCTCGGGCCATGATCCCAGGATTGTGGGATGGAGCCCAGTGACCATCTGCACTGAGCCTAGAGTCAGCTTGGGATTCTCTCTCTCCCTCTGTCCCCGTCTCCTGATCGCGCACGCGCTCTCTCTCTAAAACAAATAAATAAAGATTTTAAAAGTTCCTGGCCTTTGTCACACTTCACTGGACACGGTAAGTCCTGTAAATCCTCCTCGGTCTCGTGTGCAGCCAAAGATGCAAAGAAAGGCTAGTGAATCCTGTCCCGCTAAGGAACCCAGAGGGCCCGAGATGCACACCCCCCCCCCCCCCCCGCGCGCAGCGGCCAGAGGTCCGCTCACCTGCAAAGAAAGGCCAACTCACTGACCCATCCTTTGCAGCGGAGGGCCGGCCCGCCGAGCCAGGAGCCCTGGCCCCGCCCAGCCGGGGGTCCTGGCCCCGCCCAGCAGGGAGTTCTGGCCCCGCCCAGCTGGAGGTCCCGGCTGCGCCCTGCCCCAATCCTGGCCCCGCCCAGCCGGAAGTGAGGCGGGGAGAGGCCGGGCAGCACCTCCCGCGGAGGGAAGGGGCCGCCCCCTGACGGGGTGGGCGCACCGCACCGCGGGGCGGGGTCGCCCGGCCTCTCCCCGCCCGGCTCCGGTCGCACTCCCGCCTCCGGGTGGCCGCGGGCTCGGGCTCGGCGCCCGGACGACGGCGCGGCGACCGCCATGGGCAACAAGCAGACCATCTTCACGGAGGAGCAGCTGGACAACTACCAGGTGAGCCGGCGCCCGCCCTCCCCTGCTTTTGGCCGCGTGCCGAGGCCCCCAAAGCCAGTTACTGGGTTCGGACTCTGCCCCTGCCTTCAGGTAGGAGCGTGACCTTGGGATGTGACTTGCAGCCTCAGTTTCCCCACCCTTGCGTTGAGAGCGCTTTCCTCGCGGTAGCCCTTCCTTTTCATCCCCGTTTAGCCTCCTTACTCTCGGCCCCTCGCTGGCCTCGAACCCCTCCCCAGACACCTGTCCCAGCGCCCACCTTGGCACGGAGTTGGAGGGTCATGAAACGTGGGCTGCAGGGAGGGTCCCCGAACCCAGGAATCAGCCCAGGAGAATGAGTCTCAGCAGAGCAGAAATGACCTGGGGGCCTGTCTGGGTGGGGAGTGAGGTGTATCGGCCCCCAAGTCAGATTTAAGTTGGGGGTGTCCTGTTTACCCGTTTGGGGTCTCTACCTCTGGCCCCAGCATGGAAATAATTGGAGCAAGAAGGCAGGCCATGTGCCGGTTCCCACGCCCCCCTGCAAGGTCCCTCAGCCCCCAGCAGCCACCTGCTAAGACCCTCCTAGCACCTGCTGCCTCCAGAGCCAGGAAACTGCCCAGATCCGAGGCCCCGAGGCCCTTCTGCCACGGGGAGGCTTGTGTGGTTGCAGGGTGAAGCCCAGCCCCCTGACTTGCTGGGGCCCTGGCCAGCCTCCGGGGCTCCTTCCCTGCCCTGTGTGCGGCAGCCACCCCTGGGCTGTCGCTGGCCTCCTTCCTCCCTCCCTTTGCCCATGCTCTGGGACGCCCCTTCAGATTTCCCTCATCCTTCAAGGCCCAACGGGGACGCCTCTGCCCGACTCCCCTGGGCAGAGGGGGCCTGCTTGGAGTGTGCTGTGGGAGAGAGGCACACCGGCAGTGTCTCCTGTTGCCTTCATGAATATTTCTTTTCGTAATGGGCCTGAAGTGTGGGTCCTCTGAGGCCCCTTCTCCTCGGAAACACTGGCCGTCAATAATGGTTATCAGCTCCATGTGAGGCCCTGAGAAGGACCAGGAAGCCACGTTCATGGAGCACTGCTGTGTGCCAGGCATTGGAACGGATACCCTCTAGGAAGGATCCTCACGATGGGGCGGATTATCAGCCCCATTTCACAGAAGAGTAGACGAAGGCCGAGGAGCCACTCAGTGCCTGGCACAGTCCGGGCTCAAACTGGACTTTGAATCCTTTAATCCAAGGCTCACTGCTTTCGTTTGGGGGCAGGGCCTGTGTGTACTCTTTGTCCCGGAGAGGTCAACCTTGGCCTCGTGAGAGTACGAGGTGCTCCGGGGAAGGAGGGTACTGGTGGTCCGTGGAAGACCCGGAGGGAAGGGGAACTTTTGCTCTGCAAGATTCAGAGAGAATGCAGTGCTTGAGCAGGGCCTTTGAAAGGTAGGCCCCCGCAGGCCCGGAAGGAGGCGTCTGGGTGGAGGGGAGCACGTGGGTGAAGGCTGGGGGGTGGCACAGGCAAGCAGGCGGACCCTGCCCAGAAGCGAAGCATAGCCCCATGGGGGGTGGGGAGCCTGAGTTTCCGCTCACACCAGCCTAGCGTTGGGTTACACTTGGGAGCCAGTCCCGGGGCTGGGTTGTGACCCTCCACCAGAGCCAGGCAGGGTGGGAGGAACG
Source organism: Lynx canadensis (assembly GCF_007474595.2). Classification (NCBI taxonomy): domain Eukaryota; kingdom Metazoa; phylum Chordata; class Mammalia; order Carnivora; family Felidae; genus Lynx; species Lynx canadensis. The sequence continues at coordinate 437,927 of NC_044308.2, forward strand.
AGAGCTGACGAAACCTGAGAGCCCCAGTCCCCCGCCCTCTGCGCTCCATCCAGCCCCACGCCTGCCAGGCTCCCAGTTACGGCCCCCTTTCCCCAGTCCTCAGGCGCCAGTGATTCCCAAGTTCGGGTTTCTTTCCAGACTTCTCTGCCCTCCAGGTCAATCTCCCAGACCCCTCAAACTGCGGCGCAGGGCTCCCAGCCTCCCCCAGAACCCACCACTGCTCCTCTGGCCATTCAAGTCTCACAGGCAGCCCACGTTTTCAGTTAAGAGCAAGCCCTGTAACTCACCTGGGGACCCCCTCCTCTGTCTCCACCCAAGGATCCAAGGCAAGACAAGACACTTAGAATCGGAGCACGAAACCTGATTCCCTGCCAGCACTGCCAGAATCCTGAGAGGCCTTTACGGTACTTGCCACGCTCACCCCCCAGGAGCTGCCTCCCTGGGATGAGGTCCAGGCAAGGTCAACAGAAGAAAAGGCAAAACGTTAGTGGGTGAGCAGGCTCGTGGCAGTTTGGTGGTAATGTTGAAAACCTACAAACAGCTGCTGCCGCGTGTTCAGGACGAGGAGAGAGTTCGGTTAAGCAGGGCCAATGCCTGTCGTGAGACATCCTGCAGCCAGTGAAGCGTGTGGAGGGCTTACATGGGAAGACCTGTTCCTCGTCCCGGAGCCCTGTGTCGAGCACGCATGGCGCTGGATGTGGAGTACGCGGCCGGGGCAGGACACGAAGCGGTCAGTGGACGTGGTCATGGCTGGACTCTACAGTCTGTGGACTGCGGTCAAGAAGCAAAAGCCCCAGGCTGCAGTCAGCCCTCTGGGCTGCGTGTGCAACTTAGAGCAAGCTATTCAACTTCACCGAACCTCGGTTTTCCCGTCTGTAGAGTGGGGAGATAATGCCTGCCTGCCTTCCCCCCCGCCCCCCACCACAGGCTAGGGACGAGGGTTGAACAAAATTGGATAACCAGAGCCCCCACGGACCAGGCCTGCGGTGGTCACGGACGGGGTGGGGTGTGGTTCTCAGCCTGGGCTGCACGTTGCAGTCATGGAACCTCTGCAAACTCCGATGCCGGGCTCCACCCCGGGTGATTCTGCTCCAGAGCCGAGGCCCTCGTTTTAGCGACAGCATCACTGCGGGTGGAGCATCTTGGAAAGATTCGGATTCCTGGGCCCCACCCCCAGAATTTCTGGTGCAGCAGGTCTGGAGTGGAGCCTGAGAACCTGCATTTGCACTAAGTCCCCAGGTGATACTGGTGCGGCCAGTCCCAGAACCACACCTTGAGGACGGTTGATGTAGACAGGTGTAAGTGGTTGTGATAAGGGACCAGGGTCCTTTCGCTCGTAGGGCCTTTGGGTCAGGACCCAGATATTTCCTTTTCAACCCAGGGCATGGGAGAAAGGAGAGCAGAGGGGAAGAGGGGAGGCCAGGGCCTCTCCCTGTCCCTGGTTATGCCGACACCCCCACCAGGCAGGTTGGGAGGGGCCGAGGAGGGTCTGTGCCTGAAGACTCAGCTAGGCTGCCGTTGGGGCTCCAGGGTCTTCAGGAAATCCGTCCCGCGTCCCCGCCTGAGTCGCAGACAGGGACTCCGAGCTTGGTGAGGGTGGGGGCGGAGGAGCTATTGCCTAGGGCAAAGCCTAGCCCGCTAGGACAGGTCCCTGGGGTCCGAGAAGGGCAGGGCGGCCTGCGGGCCTTTGGCCTAACTCCTGGGCGGCAGACTGGGTTGCAGGGGACCCGGGAGTTCCCACCGGCTCCCCCTTTCCAGCCCTCCCGCGGGCGCCTCCTCTCTGGGCTTCCTGAGTGTGCGGCACAGCTGCTCCGGTGCCCAGGGACTCCGGGTCTCACGCGGGGCAGGCCTGGCTGGCTGCGAGCCTGGGCCGCGGCTGTGAGCCCCTGGTCAGCACATCCCCAGGGGCAACGGCGGCGAGGGCAGGGGGGCCAGGGCCAGGATAAGCACAAAAGCCCTTCATCCCTGGGGTGTTTTTGCCTCCATACGTCGCACCGTGGCCAGGCACCACAGCCACCGCCACCAGGCAGGCCGGCCCGTGGACAGAGGCAGGTGACACGGACAAGGCAGGACACCGGAGACCAGTTTATAACTGGGCGACCTTAGGACCCGAGCGCTGCCCCCGCCCTGAGGGTCCTAGCCGCTGCCCCCCTGCCTCCTCCTCCCCTCGCTTCCGCTCACCTGGCCCCCACCGCCTCCCCGTGTGACCCCCTCTATTCCTGTGGCTTCAGATGCCACGTAGGTGCCGGTGTTTCCCCAGCCTGTGTGCCCGGGACCTTCCATCTCTGTGCCTGGGACACACGGCACACGACGCGGGGCACCGATCTCGCGCTGCAGTGTGGATGGCGCCCCCTGCAGCTGAGACCCTGCCGGCCTTACCTCCTCACTGGTCTCCCAGCCCCTTTCCCCGCCGTCCCACAGAGCAGACCACAAGTCAGTGCCATCCGCCTCCGGCTCGTCCCCCCGCCTGTGCGTGCACGCCCCCAAGGCTGCCCCACAGACCCCCACACCATGCCGCAGTTCCCTGGGCCAGGCCACAGCTTCAGGAGGTGGCTTCCGGGCCACCAGGCCGCTCTCTGCCCAGGCCGAGGCGGTTCCCGAGAGGTCCCGAGGGAAAGCGGGGCGTGGGCCCTGCAGCGGACTGTGTGTGTGTTTTCCCTTCACAGGACTGCACCTTCTTCAATAAGAAGGACATCCTCAAGTAAGTGTGGCCTGCGGTTCGCCCGCTGGAGCCGGGCCGGGCACCTCGCGTGGGCTGGCTGCACGGGCTGGGACCAAGGGGGGCATCTGCCTGTCGGGAGCCAAGCGCAGGCCGCTGTGAACTGGAGAACTTCCCGCCCCGCCCGGCGCCCAGACCCTTCTGCCAGGAATCAAGTGTCTCCGTCTTGCGTGCCCGGCTCTTTGGGGGGCCGTTTCAGGCACGTTTTCATTTTATCCTCCCCGCGACCTTGTAACGGGAAAACCTTTTGTCCCTACTTGGCTGTGGGGCCTGAAGACCTGGCCTCTGACTCCAGGCCCCTTGCTGTTTATTTGACCGTGTCCGGAGATCTGTCAGACTCGGGGTCCCTGAGATGCCCTCTGGCTCCAGCCCTGATGTCCCTCTGCCCTGGGAGGCCCAGAAGTCAAGGGCCTGGCCTGCATGCCCCCAGCATGCCTGAGCTTGCCTGCCAGGGGCCCTTCCCTTTCCGGGACAACTCCTTTCTTTGGGATGGAGGAGGCGGGCTCTGAGGGAAGAGATGAAGGGGGTTGGCAGCCTTGGAGCCCCAGGCCCAGGCAGTGAGCACGACCCACAGGATGCCGGGCCCGGCCCCTCACGGGCCCTGTGCCTGAGCTACCAGGTGGCGTTAAAAGCCGGCGAGGTCACAGGACCGCTTTCCCCGGAGGCCGATGGGCGGGCTGGGGCTAGGGCCTGCAGCAGCTTCCCAGGCGAGCTGGCCAAGGACGCAGGCCTGCTTCACCCCACGCCTACCTCCAGTGGTCTCACTGAGAGCAGCAAGGTTGCCCATGGTACGGGCACGTGGCACGAAGGCCAGGCATTAGACCAAACGTGGTAGGTCTTTGGGGTGTCCCTTGTCCCCTGGCAAGTGACGAGCCCCAGGCAGATGGGGGGATGCCCCGCAGCCCTGGCCTGCCCAACTCTGAACCCTTCAGCACCCCAGCCTCTGTAGCTCGACCCAGAGCCCAGGCCGGGCCTGGGGTCCAGACACGGGTAGGATCCCCTCTGGCAGCTGGATGCCACTTCCTGCTTGTCCCGCCCCTGGTTCATTCAGGCTCTGCCACTGTGTTAACACTCACTGGGGACCCACGGGACCAGACCCGGTGCTTTTTCTGCAAAGTGGTCATGTCAGGAGGAGGGGGCGGGGGATGGAGCGCCTGCTGGGGGTCATTCCCTGTCTCTGCACTGTCCCCCCGCCCCCAGCAGGCCCCCGTGTTCAGCACAACACGGGGCCGCTTGGGGTTTTATGGCCACCCGTGCACCCTCGGCAGGGGTGGTGAGAGCAGGCAGCACGTGGAACTGTGGCCCCTGGAGGAACCACGATAGCTCCGTTCCATTTTGGCCCCTTCTCTTTTCTCCAACCTTCTCTCTGGGCCCCAGCGAGGGCCAGTGAAACCTACCAGGGACTGACCACCCCTGCCGGGTGAGCCCTCCCTCTCTGCCGTTCACACCTCAGGTCCAGGCAGGGCAACCGAGGCCCGGAGCCCAGCTCGGCAGCGTGCAGCAGGCCGTCGGCAGAGCCGGGCCCCGGCCCGCCTGGTGAGCTGCCCCCAGCCCTGGCCCGGTGGGTGGTGCGGAGGAAACCCGAGCACAGGTTCTCCTTGCAGCGGCCCTGGGTCACAGATAACCATCGGCGGCCCCCCCCCCCCCCCCCCCCGGTGGATCCAGTTGCTCGCGTGCACCTTTTCCACCCTCATGCGGAGCCCTCTTCCTAGCAGGTCCCAGGTGGCACTCTGACTGCCCTCTGCCCCCCGTGGGCCTGTGCTCCTCGGTGAGGGGACCCGAGTCCTTGCCCCCCGGTGCAGAGAGGCCCTCCAGCTAGCACCGCAGTGTTTCCCTGTGTCAGTGTTTCGTACCTTGGTTTCTCAACGTGCTGAAAACTCTGTGGGCTCTGTTTTAATTAAGCTTTTTATTTCATATGTGATACGTGATGACCGTAGAGAAATTCGAAAACAGGGGCGCCTGGGGGGCTCAGTCGGGTGAGCATCTGACTCTTGGTTTTGTCTCAGGTCATGATCTCACGGTTCATGAGTTCGAGCCCCGTGCCGGGCTCTGTGCTGACAGTGTGGATCCTGCTTGGGATTCTCTCTCTCCATCTCTCTGCCCCTCCCTGCTCGCTCACGCTCTCTCTCTCTCTCTCTCTCAAAGTAAGTAAATAAACATTAAAAGAAAATCAGAAATAAAGCCAGTCGAGAGAAGACGAAAATTACCTGTAACCCCATCACTTGGTGGCGATGAGCGTTGATGTTTTGCTGTGTTTCGTGTCAGTGTTTTTCCTCTGTGTGTGTTTATCAAAAATGTGTCTCATGTTGTTTTATAATGTGCTTAAAATTGCTTTTCCTTGGGGCGCCTGGGTGGCGCAGTCGGTTAAGCGTCCGACTTCAGCCAGGTCACGATCTCGCGGTCCGTGAGTTCGAGCCCCGCGTCGGGCTCTGGGCTGATGGCTCAGAGCCTGGAGCCTGTTTCCGATTCTGTGTCTCCCTCTCTCTCTGCCCCTCCCCCGTTCATGGTCTGTCTCTCTCTGTCCCAAAAATAAATAAATGTTGAAAAAAAAATTAAAAAAAAAAAAAAAAAACATGATCTTGCCACATCCTTAATTCATTTGGCTGGACGTGTAGGTTTTCAGCACTTGACCATTGTAATTAGTCTTGTGACAGCACGGCTGTGCCCCACACCCCTGCGGTAAATTTCTTTTTTCTTCTTTTTGTTTTAAACTTTTTTTTAACGTTTATTTTTGAGAGAAAGAGAGACAGAGTATGAGCGGGGGAGGGACAGAGAGAGAGGGAGACACAGAATCGGAAACAGGCTCCAGGCTCTGAGCTGTCAGCACAGAGGCCGACGGGGGGCCTCGAACCTACGAACCGTGAGACCATGACCTAAGCAGAAGTCGGCCGCTTAACTGACTGAGCCACCCGGGCGCCCCTGGGATAAGTTCCTAACAGATTTCTGAATTGAAAGGTATAGACCTTTCTTTCTTTCTTTCTTTCTTTCTTTCTTTCTTTCTTTCTCTCTCTCTCTCTCTCTCTTTCTTGGTATACACATTCTTAAGGCTTTTGATTTTTACTGCTAAATTGCCCCCCACCCCTGAGAGCGCTTTTGAACCACCTGCTCTGCCAGCTGCCCTGCGTGAGGTCCCATCTCCCTCCTTCCTCAGTCACGCTGGCCGTTGCATCTTTGTCTTCCGTTCCCCCAGTCATTTACTGACTGCCCCGGGGTTCTAGCCCACAGTCGGGCCCACCCGCACGGTGGTGGCTTTAGGGGGACTCTGCAGGAACCGCCGTTCATTGGCCCGGGGCCAGTCCAGACTTTTCCTGTCCTGTTTTCACTCGTAAGTTTTGGCAACCAAAGTTTGGATTACTGTTTCAATTTAATTTAATTATATGTACGTGAGCGCTGAGCCCAAATGCAGACCACCAACCAGTCTGTGACTTCCAGAAGAATCCGCTTCTCCCAGTGATTTCAAATGCTCTTTGTCGTGGACTGTCCTCACACCCGTGCTGCGCTGTGTCTGTGCCGCTCGGGTCCGCGAGGTGACCGGCTGTCCCCTCAGACTCTGTTGTCACAGCTGAGGGGCAGACGCCGCCCCCCCCCCCCGCCCCGGGTGCCCTCTTTCAGGCCCTCCCCCCCTCCCACACTGGTGCTTTCACACAGACTTTTGAATCTGGTCGGCAAGTTCTTTGTTTCATTTTCTAATTTAATTATTTTTTTAAATTTACATCCAAGTTAGTATATAGCGAAGCAATGATTTCAGGAGTAGATTCCTTAGTGCCCCTTCCCCATTTAGCCCATCCCCCCTCCCACAGTCCCTCTAGTAACCCTCAGTTTGTTTCCCATATTTATGAACCTCTTCTGGTTTGTCCCCCTCCCTGTTTTTATATTATTTTTGCTTCCCTTCCCTTCTGTTCATCTGTCTTGTCTCTTAAAGTCCTCATATGAGTGAAGTCATATGATGTTGGTCTTTCGCTGACTGACTAGCATAATCCCCCCAGTTCCATCCACGTAGTTGCAAATGGCAAGATTTCATTCTTTTTGATTGTGGTCGGCAAGTTCTCAAACAAACCGCTGCAGGTTTCAGTTAGGACCGTCTTCATTTGGCAGAAATGTGGAGACAGGAAATAGAGGCACTTACCTTGCCACCCAGATAGATACTTTACATCTTTTTACACACTTGGTTTTCACACTTAGTTGTTGTTGGGGGGGATGATTTTTTTTTCCTATCGTGATTTAGTTCTTTTATATCTTATTTTCGAATAGGCTGATGCTGGTACATAGAAAACTATTTTGAGGGCACCTGGGTGGCTCGGTCAGTTAAGCATCTGACTTCGGCTCCGGTCATGACCTCATGGTTCGTGGGTTCGAGCCCCTTGTTGGGTTCTGTGCTGACAACTCAGAGCCTGGAGCCTGCTTCAGACTCTGTGTCTCCCTCTCTCTCTGCCCGTCCCCGGACTCATGCTCTGTCTCTGTCTCAAAAATAAATAAAACATTAAAAAAAAGAAAACTATTTTGTGCAGAAGGGCTACTGAGCCCTTTCTCATTCAAATAGTTTTTTAACTGATTATTTTTGGTTTTCTGGCAAATAATAATTCTCCTCCTTTCCAATATTTAAATATACCGTCTCTTCCCGCACTGACCACCATGGCCAGCGGTCACGGGGCGATGCCGTGTAGCGGTGGTGATAGGCGGCCTCCGGCTTTTCTTGGGGATGGCTCTGGTGTGGTGTTGGGTGTTGATTTGGGGTAGAGCATCCCTTTGTTTCTGTTTTACTGAGGATTTTAAGCTTTATTATTGATAAAATTACTACTTAAAAATATTTATATTTTAGTGACCACTTTAAAAATTCACACAGTTTGGGAGCAGGTGAAGTGACAAGTGAAAGCTGGCCCCTTCTTCTCGCTCCTATCTGCCCCCACCTCGCAGGGGCCAACAGTGTAAATGTGTGGTGCACATTTTGGCCTTTTTCCCTGTGTCCATACACCCATCAGGTCATAAATGTAGCTACCAACTTGACGAGACAATTTTTTTGCCGACTAATATGATTCGTAGCCACAGATTTTCGAAGGGTTAGTCCAACGGCGTATTCCTGGCTTAAATCCTACACGGTCTGAATGTGTCACTCTCTCAATACCGTGGGACTTGATTTACCAATATTTCATAAGAGTTTTGCATCTGTGTGCGCGTCGTTGGTCCCTTTTGGATGCCACCCGTCGGGTTCAGCGAGCAAGGTTCTTACTCAGTTTCTAAAATGAACGGGGAGGCGCCTCCCCGACTGCTCTGTGCTCCGGGGAGTTGAAGCAGCACAGGTGTGACTTCTGCCCCGGGTCTTAGGACAGGGCCAGCATGCCCTGTATTGGGACGGGGTGACTGTTCGGTTTCCCCACAGTGATTCAGCCTTCCAAATTCTGAGTTTGCCTTAGAAAAAATAAGTAAATAAAATAGCAGGGCCACCTTAGTCCTGGCGTCAGGGCAGGAGTCGGCCCTCCTGCCCCAGGGGACACCCCAATCTGCCAGCGCTCGGCCCTGTCCCCACCTCCCTGGTGGGGTGCCCCTGGCGGGCAGGCAGCTGAGGGCCAGGTGGCCTTGCTAATGCCATCCTCCCTGACCCCGCAAGTGTGAGGACAGCAGGACAGCCCCCATTCGCTGATAGGGAGGTCCGTGGGGGTCCGACCTCAGTCTGCCATGTGGCTCGTGCTGCGGCCACCCTGCATGCCTTTGGAGGTGGAGGGCAATGCCCACGGCACCCAGCATCACACCCCACATGTCAAAGGTCAAGGGCAGGGTGAAATGCAACAGAAGTTTAGCATGTCTGTCAAGAACGCGAAGCCAGCTGTGTAAATTGTGATATGCAAGTGCTGGTTCTGTGTTTGGGGACAGTAAACAAGGACAGGTTTTTCCTCAACTCGGAGAGCGAGAGCGAAGATAGCCCTTGAATGCCCCTGGCGGAGAGTCCTGGCCCCATGCTGTCACTCGGGTATCTGCTGACGAGGGTCGGGCTTTGGGATCTCCCTCCAGCCCTGTGTTTCCCAGTGGTGGCGCTTCTGTGCGATTCCGGGACGGTCGTGGGGACTTGTGGCTGGGGGAGTGGCCTCATGGCGTTTTGCTCTGCGTGCACCCCGCCGGTGCGGAGCCAGGGCGGCCTGATAGAGACACCAGCATCCACCTCCCAGGGTGGTTGAGGGATTAAACGGAGTCATCCACACGGGGGAGTCGACCCAGAGCCTGGCACAGAGTGAGGACTCGTAAACGGGGCTGGTGTTACGTGTGCACCGGGCGGGTAGTAAAGTGCTTCGCCGGAGAGGGCTGCGGGCCTGTTGCGGGGACCCGGGGTGTGTCTGTGGGCCAGCCACTTAGAACACTGGCTTTAGGGGAGTGGGCCAGGCAGGGCGGGGGCTCTGGGGGTGCTTTGGTCCGATTCCCAAGAGTCCTAGGCCCCCCGTTGGGTGGGTCACCCGCCTCAGCCCCTGGTCGGTGCCCCCTGAACTCGTCCCCCCATCTGGCAGCACGTCTTGGACACGATTTCATCTGACCTGAGCTGCATTTGTGTGGGGTGGGACTTGGGGGCTATTCTCCCGGATGTCAGGGGCAGAAGAGGACTGAATAATGGAGGATGGGCCTCCCCGTGAGCTAGCAGCAGGAGGTCCCACACCCTGGAGGGTCCTCGGGTCGTTCAGGCCAGCTTGTGTCCTGGGGCCACCTGAGCACTGACCGGGCTGCCAGCAGGGCGGGAGGTGGGAGTGACGGGGGCCCCGGCAGGGCCTGCCTGTGGGCGTGAGGGCTGCCGGTGGCCATTCCAGAGACCCAGCCCTCGGAGCCTGCTCGGGACCCAGCAGCAAACGGCCGGGGCTCGACAGCTTAAGGACTGGGGAGGAGGGGTGAATGCCCTGGATCTCCAGGCCTTCGTTCCAGCCACGTCCCTCGTACCTCCAGTTGTGTGGCCCTGGACAGACGGCTCTTAACCTCTTCAGGCCTCGGTTTGCCACGCTGAGAGCTGGGGGCGCAGCTCACCTGTGTGCACAGCCGGGGGCAGAATTAATGGGGCGACACCGCTGGCATACAGAAGGCCTTTATGGGGCCCAGAGAGGGAACACGGAGACCTGGGGGTGGGGGACACGACCCGGTTATCAGCATGGGGGCCTGTGCGGAGCGGGGGGCTGGGTGCAGGTGGGGCAGCATCGGCCGAGGGGGACTCAGGGGATGCACACACACCCCCACCCCCACCCCCGCCCAGCTCTTTCCCTCTGCCTCCCTCGCAGGTTGCACGCACGGTTCTACGAGCTGGCCCCCAACCTCGTCCCCATGGACTATAGGAAGAGCCCCATCGTCCACGTGCCCATGAGCCTCATCATCCAGATGCCAGAGCTCCGGGTACGACAGAGGCCGCTGCTGCTGGGCAGGTGGGCTGGGGGGCAGGCAGCGGAGGCACCCAGACCTGTGGAAGCCGGCTCCGCCCTTGGTGGCTGTGTGGTCCTGAGAGGATCACTGGACCTCTCTGTGCCTGTTTCCTCCCCTGTACTCTCTGAATAAATGAGCCACACGTGTGGGGACTGCGTACGGGTGGTCAGTGCTGCCCTATAGTCTGTGTCACCTGCTTGCCCCTTTGTGACACGGCTGGTCATCTGTGCATGGCCGACCTTATGTCTGCTTTTCTAGATTCCTCTGTCTCCCTGTCTGGCATTAGCCTCTCTAGCACGGCTATCCACACCATCGCTTCTCAGACTTGAACGTGCACAGGGCTGCCTGCAGATCCTGTCAGGGCCAGCAGGTCTGGGCCAGGAGGTCAGGGTCAGCGGGTCAAGGTCGGAAGGTCTGGGCCAGCAGGTCTGGGTGAGCAGGTCAGGGCCAACAGGTCAAGGCCAGCAGGTCAGGGTCAGCAGGTCTGAGCCAGCAAGTCAAGGTCAGCAGGTCTGGGCCAGGAGGTCAGTGTCAGGGCCATCAGGTCAGAGCCAGCAGGTGTGGGTCAGCAGGTCAAGGTCAGGAGGTCAGGGTCAGGGCCAGCAGGTCAGAGCCAGCAGGTGTGGGTCAGCACGTCTGGGCCAGCAGGTCAACGTCAGGAGGTCAGGGTCAGGGTCAGCAGGTCAGAGCCACCAGGTGTGGGTCAGCAGGTCAAGGTTAGCAGGTCTGGGTCAAGAATTCAGGGTCAGGGCCAGCAGGTCAGAGCCAGCATGTGTGGGTCAGCAGGTCTGAGCCAGCAGGTGTGGGTCAGCAGGTCAGGGCTAGGAGGTCTGGGCCAGCAGGTCAACGTCAGGAGGTCAGGGTCAGGGTCAGCAGGTCTGAGCCAGCAGGTGTGGGTCAGCAGGTCAGGGCCAGCAGGTCAAGGTCAGCCGGTGTGGGCCAGCAGGTGGGCACTAAGATTCTGTTTTGCAGCATGTTCCTAGGTGAGGCTGTACCTGCTGGACGCCACACCACGTGGGTATTTGACACGAAGGTTTCATTTCACAAGCTCCTTGCCTGTAGTACGTCGAGGGCAGTCCCACAGTAGGGAAGGTTGGCTTTCGGGGCACAACTCCACGCAGCTGTGCAACTCTGCCAGCAGCCCCCTGCCAGCCCTTGGGTGTGTGTTCCCGGGGTCAGGGCACCACGTGGCATCCACTCCGGCGCCTCTGTCCCAAGGGGTAGTGAGGCACCGGCCTGGCCACGGCTCAGAGGGTACCTGGAGGGGTGGGCAGTCTGGCAGCAGCCCCTCGGCTGTTCCAGAGCCTCCTGGGCTCGGCACAGAGTGGGGGCTAGGGTGGGGGCTCCAGGAAACTTGAGCCCCCAGAGACCTGGGATCAGAGGGAGGAGTCGGGTGTGGCTCCCCGGAGGAGGGGCCCCCTGGATCTGATCGAGGCCCGGCGTCTGACTGCTTGTCCGGGCTCATTTCTCCGAGCCTTTGGGGCCCCACTTCTGCCCGGCAGGACCCTGGCCTGACCTCGCATAGCCAAGGGCTGCCTGCGCCCTGGGCCTCCTCTTCTCCTCCCCATGGCGGCAGGCACCCCTGTGTACCCCTTGGGGCAGTGGGGAGCACACCTTGGCCCTGCTCTGTGCAGGTCTGAGCGATGGGTGGGACACGAAGTGCGGTGCCTAGACTGGCATCCACACCTTCCGTGCTTTGTCTGCCCTCACAAACCAGTCACGCAGGTGTGGTGATTCCCACTTTGCGGGTGGGACGGGGTGGAGGGTTGCTCGGGGTCAGGTCACTCGTCCAGGGTCACCCTGCACCCACACAACCACTGTGGCTGTTTCCTCCAGGAGAACCCCTTCAAGGAAAGGATCGTAGAGGCTTTTTCAGAGGATGGTGAAGGCAACCTCACCTTCAACGACTTTGTGGACATGTTCTCCGTGCTCTGTGAGTCGGCTCCCCGCGAGCTCAAGGCAAACTATGCCTTCAAGATCTACGGTAGGGCCCTCGGGCTGCGTGCTGGTGGTGGGGGTGCTCCCCTCGGGGGCTGCTGCTGTTGGGGGTGCTCCCCTTGGGGACTGTGTGCTGGTGGTGGGGGTGCTCCCCCTCAGGGGCCGCGTGCTGGTGGTGGGGGTGCTCCCCTCAGGGGCTGTGCTGGTGGTGGGGGTGCTCCCCTCGGGCTGCGTGCTGGTGGTGGGGGTGCTCCCCCAGGGGCTGTGCTGGTGGTGGGGGTGCTCCCCTCGGGCTGCATGCTGGTGGTTGGGTGCTCCCCTCAGGGGCTGCGTGCTGGTGGTGGGGGTGCTCCCCTCGGGCTGAGTGCTGGTGGTGGGGGTGCTCCCCTCAGGGGCTGTGCTGGTGGTGGGGGTGCTCCCCTCAGGGGCTGCGTGCTGGTGGTTGGGTGCTCCCCTCAGTCTGCGTGCTAGTGGTGGGGTGCTCCCCTCAGGGGCTGCGTGCTAGTGGTGGGGGTGCTCCCCTCAGGGGCTGCGTGCTGGTGGTGGAGGTGCTCCCCTTGGGCTGAGTGCTGGTGGTGGGCGTGCTCCCCTCGGGCTGAGTGCTGGTGGTGTGCGTGCTCCCCTCGGGCTGAGTGCTGGTGGTGGGGGTGCTCCCCTTGGGGGCTTCTGGTATTGGGCGTGCTCCCGTCAGGGACCGCGTGCTGCTGGTGGGGGTGCTCCCCTCAGGGACCGCGTGCTGGTGGTGTGGGTGCTCCCCTCAGGGGCTGTGCTGGTGGTGGAGGTGCTCCCCTCAGGGGCTGCGTGCTGGTGGTGGGCGTGCTCCCCTCGGGCTGAGTGCTGGTGGTGGGGGTGCTCCCCTCGGGCTGCGTGCTGGTGGTTGGGTGCTCCCCTCAGGGGCTGTGCTGGTGGTGGGGGTGCTCCCCTCAGGGACTGTGCTGGTGGTGGGGGTGCTCCCCTCGGGCTGAGTGCTGGTGGTGGGGGTGCTCCCCTCGGGCTGAGTGCTGCTGGTGGGGGTGCTCCCCTCAGGGACCGCGTGCTGGTGGTGTGGGTGCTCCCCTCAGGGGCTGTGCTGGTGGTGGAGGTGCTCCCCTCAGGGGCTGCGTGCTGGTGGTGGGGGTGCTCCCCTCGGGCTGAGTGCTGGTGGTGGGCGTGCTCCCCTCGGGCTGAGTGCTGGTGGTGGGGGTGCTCCCCTCGGGCTGCGTGCTGGTGGTTGGGTGCTCCCCTCAGGGGCTTAGTGCTGGTGGTGGGGGTGCTCCCCTCGGGCTGAGTGCTGGTGGTGGGGGTGCTCCCCTCAGGGACCGCGTGCAGGTGGCGGGGGTGCTCCCCTCAGGGACCGCGTGCTGGTGGTGGGGGTGCTCCCCTCGGGCTGAGTGCTGTTGGTGGGGGTGCTCCCCTCAGGGGCTTAGTGCTGGTGGTGGGGGTGCTCCCCTCAGGGACTGTGTGCTGGTGGTGGGGGTGCTCCCCTAGGGCTGAGTGCTGGTGGTGGGGGTGCTCCCCTCGGGCTGCGTGCTGGTGGTTGGGTGCTCCCCTCAGGGGCTTAGTGCTGGTGGTGGGGGTGCTCCCCTCGGGCTGAGTGCTGGTGGTGGAGGTGCTCCCCTCGGGCTGAGTGCTGGTGGTGGGGGTGCTCCCCTCAGGGGCTTAGTGCTGGTGGTGGGGGTGCTCCCCTCGGGCTGAGTGCTGGTGGTGGGGGTGCTCCCTGAGGGGCTTAGTGCTGGTGGTGGAGGTGCTCCCTCGGGCTGAGTGCTGGTGGTGGGGGTGCTCCCCTCGGGCTGAGTGCTGGTGGTGGGCGTGCTCCCCTCGGGCTGAGTGCTGGTGGTGGGGGTGCTCCCCTCGGGCTGCGTGCTGGTGGTTGGGTGCTCCCCTCAGGGGCTTAGTGCTGGTGGTGGGGGTGCTCCCCTCGGGCTGAGTGCTGGTGGTGGGGGTGCTCCCCTCAGGGACCGCGTGCAGGTGGCGGGGGTGCTCCCCTCAGGGACCGCGTGCTGGTGGTGGGGGTGCTCCCCTCGGGCTGAGTGCTGGTGGTGGGGGTGCTCCCCTCAGGGGCTTAGTGCTGGTGGTGGGGGTGCTCCCCTCAGGGACTGTGTGCTGGTGGTGGGGGTGCTCCCCTAGGGCTGAGTGCTGGTGGTGGGGGTGCTCCCCTCGGGCTGCGTGCTGGTGGTTGGGTGCTCCCCTCAGGGGCTTAGTGCTGGTGGTGGGGGTGCTCCCCTCGGGCTGAGTGCTGGTGGTGGAGGTGCTCCCCTCGGGCTGAGTGCTGGTGGTGGGGGTGCTCCCCTCAGGGGCTTAGTGCTGGTGGTGGAGGTGCTCCCCTCGGGCTGAGTGCTGGTGGTGGGGGTGCTCCCCTCAGGGGCTTAGTGCTGGTGGTGGAGGTGCTCCCCTCGGGCTGAGTGCTGGTGGTGGGGGTGCTCCCCTCGGGCTGAGTGCTGGTGGTGGGCGTGCTCCCCTCGGGCTGAGTGCTGGTGGTGGGGGTGCTCCCCTCGGGCTGCGTGCTGGTGGTTGGGTGCTCCCCTCAGGGGCTTAGTGCTGGTGGTGGGGGTGCTCCCCTCAGGGACCGCGTGCAGGTGGCGGGGGTGCTCCCCTCAGGGACCGCGTGCTGGTGGTGGGGGTGCTCCCCTCGGGCTGAGTGCTGTTGGTGGGGGTGCTCCCCTCAGGGGCTTAGTGCTGGTGGTGGGGGTGCTCCCCTCAGGGACTGTGTGCTGGTGGTGGGGGTGCTCCCCTAGGGCTGAGTGCTGGTGGTGGGGGTGCTCCCCTCGGGCTGAGTGCTGGTGGTTGGGTGCTCCCCTCAGGGGCTTAGTGCTGGTGGTGGGGGTGCTCCCCTCGGGCTGAGTGCTGGTGGTGGAGGTGCTCCCCTCGGGCTGAGTGCTGGTGGTGGGGGTGCTCCCCTCAGGGGCTTAGTGCTGGTGGTGGAGGTGCTCCCCTCGGGCTGAGTGCTGGTGGTGGGGGTGCTCCCCTCAGGGGCTTAGTGCTGGTGGTGGAGGTGCTCCCCTCGGGCTGAGTGCTGGTGGTGGGGGTGCTCCCCTAGGGCTGAGTGCTGGTGGTGGGCGTGCTCCCCTCAGGGACCGCGTGCTGGTGGTGGGGGTGCTCCCCTCGGGCTGAGTGCTGGTGGTGGGGGTGCTCCCCTTGGGGGCTTCTGGTATTGGGCGTGCTCCCGTCAGGGACCGCGTGCTGCTGGTGGGGGTGCTCCCCTCAGGGACCGCGTGCTGGTGGTGTGGGTGCTCCCCTCAGGGGCTGTGCTGGTGGTGGAGGTGCTCCCCTCAGGGGCTGCGTGCTGGTGGTGGGCGTGCTCCCCTCGGGCTGAGTGCTGGTGGTGGGGGTGCTCCCCTCAGGGGCTGAGTGCTGTTGGTGGGGGTGCTCCCCTCAGGGGCTTAGTGCTGGTGGTGGAGGTGCTCCCCTCGGGCTGAGTGCTGGTGGTGGGGGTGCTCCCCTAGGGCTGAGTGCTGGTGGTGGGCGTGCTCCCCTCAGGGACCGCGTGCTGGTGGTGGGGGTGCTCCCCTCGGGCTGAGTGCTGGTGGTGGGGGTGCTCCCTTGGGGGCTTCTGGTATTGGGCGTGCTCCCGTCAGGGACCGCGTGCTGCTGGTGGGGGGTGCTCCCGTCAGGGACCGCGTGCTGGTGGTGTGGGTGCTCCCCTCAGGGGCTGTGCTGGTGGTGGAGGTGCTCCCCTCAGGGGCTGCGTGCTGGTGGTGGAGGTGCTCCCCTCGGGCTGAGTGCTGGTGGTGGGGGTGCTCCCCTCGGGCTGAGTGCTGGTGGTGGGCGTGCTCCCCTCGGGCTGAGTGCTGGTGGTGGGGGTGCTCCCCTCGGGCTGCGTGCTGGTGGTTGGGTGCTCCCCTCAGGGGCTTAGTGCTGGTGGTGGGGTTGCTCCCTTCGGGCTGAGTGCTGGTGGTGGGGGTGCTCCCCTCAGGGGCTGTGCTGGTGGTGGGGGTGCTCCCCTCAGGGGCTGCGTGCTGGTGGTTGGGTGCTCCCCTCAGTCTGCGTGCTAGTGGTGGGGTGCTCCCCTCAGGGGCTGCGTGCTAGTGGTGGGGGTGCTCCCCTCAGGGGCTGCGTGCTGGTGGTGGAGGTGCTCCCCTCGGGCTGAGTGCTGGTGGTGGGGGTGCTCCCCTTGGGGGCTTCTGGTATTGGGCGTGCTCCCGTCAGGGACCGCGTGCTGCTGGTGGGGGTGCTCCCCTCAGGGGCCGCGTGCTGGTGGTGGGGGTGCTCCCCTCAGGGACTGTGCTGGTGGTGGGGTTGCTCCCCTCGGGCTGCATGCTGGTGGTTGGGTGCTCCCCTCAGGGGCTGCGTGCTGGTGGTGGGGGTGCTCCCCTCAGGGACCGCGTGCAGGTGGCGGGGGTGCTCCCCTCAGGGGCTGCGTGCTAGTGGTGGGGGTGCTCCCCTCAGGGGCTGCGTGCTGGTGGTGGAGGTGCTCCCCTCGGGCTGAGTGCTGGTGGTGGGGGTGCTCCCCTTGGGGGCTTCTGGTATTGGGCGTGCTCCCGTCAGGGACCGCGTGCTGCTGGTGGGGGTGCTCCCCTCAGGGGCCGCGTGCTGGTGGTGGGGGTGCTCCCCTCAGGGACTGTGCTGGTGGTGGGGGTGCTCCCCTCGGGCTGCATGCTGGTGGTTGGGTGCTCCCCTCAGGGGCTGCGTGCTGGTGGTGGAGGTGCTCCCCTCGGGCTGAGTGCTGGTGGTGGGGGTGCTCCCCTTGGGGGCTTCTGGTATTGGGCGTGCTCCCGTCAGGGACCGCGTGCTGCTGGTGGGGGTGCTCCCCTCAGGGGCCGCGTGCTGGTGGTGGGGGTGCTCCCCTCAGGGACTGTGCTGGTGGTGGGGGTGCTCCCCTCGGGCTGCATGCTGGTGGTTGGGTGCTCCCCTCAGGGGCTGTGCTGGTGGTGGAGGTGCTCCCCTCAGGGACTGTGCTGGTGGTGGGGGTGCTCCCCTCGGGCTGAGTGCTGGTGGTGGGGGTGCTCCCCTCAGGGGCTGTGCTGGTGGTGGGGGTGCTCCCCTCAGGGGCTGCGTGCTGGTGGTTGGGTGCTCCCCTCAGTCTGCGTGCTAGTGGTGGGGTGCTCCCCTCAGGGGCTGCGTGCTAGTGGTGGGGGTGCTCCCCTCAGGGGCTGCGTGCTGGTGGTGGAGGTGCTCCCCTCGGGCTGAGTGCTGGTGGTGGGGGTGCTCCCCTTGGGGGCTTCTGGTATTGGGCGTGCTCCCGTCAGGGACCGCGTGCTGCTGGTGGGGGTGCTCCCCTCAGGGACCGCGTGCTGGTGGTGTGGGTGCTCCCCTCAGGGGCTGTGCTGGTGGTGGAGGTGCTCCCCTCAGGGGCTGTGCTGGTGGTGGAGGTGCTCCCCTCAGGGGCTGCGTGCTGGTGGTTGGGTGCTCCCCTCAGTCTGCGTGCTAGTGGTGGGGTGCTCCCCTCAGGGGCTGTGCTGGTGGTGGAGGTGCTCCCCTCAGGGACTGTGCTGGTGGTGGGGGTGCTCCCCTCGGGCTGAGTGCTGGTGGTGGGGGTGCTCCCCTCGGGCTGAGTGCTGCTGGTGGGGGTGCTCCCCTCAGGGACCGCGTGCTGGTGGTGTGGGTGCTCCCCTCAGGGGCTGTGCTGGTGGTGGAGGTGCTCCCCTCAGGGACTGTGCTGGTGGTGGGGGTGCTCCCCTCGGGCTGAGTGCTGGTGGTGGGCGTGCTCCCCTCGGGCTGAGTGCTGGTGGTGGGGGTGCTCCCCTCGGGCTGCGTGCTGGTGGTTGGGTGCTCCCCTCAGGGGCTTAGTGCTGGTGGTGGGGGTGCTCCCCTCGGGCTGAGTGCTGGTGGTGGGGGTGCTCCCCTAGGGCTGAGTGCTGGTGGTGGGCGTGCTCCCCTCAGGGACCGCGTGCTGGTGGTGGGGGTGCTCCCCTCGGGCTGAGTGCTGGTGGTGGGGGTGCTCCCCTTGGGGGCTTCTGGTATTGGGCGTGCTCCCGTCAGGGACCGCGTGCTGCTGGTGGGGGTGCTCCCCTCAGGGACCGCGTGCTGGTGGTGGAGGTGCTCCCCTCAGGGGCTGCGTGCTGGTGGTGGAGGTGCTCCCCTCGGGCTGAGTGCTGGTGGTGGGGGTGCTCCCCTCGGGCTGAGTGCTGGTGGTGGGCGTGCTCCCCTCGGGCTGAGTGCTGGTGGTGGGGGTGCTCCCCTCGGGCTGCGTGCTGGTGGTTGGGTGCTCCCCTCAGGGGCTTAGTGCTGGTGGTGGGGGTGCTCCCCTCGGGCTGAGTGCTGGTGGTGGGGGTGCTCCCCTCAGGGACCGCGTGCAGGTGGCGGGGGTGCTCCCCTCAGGGACCGCGTGCTGGTGGTGGGGGTGCTCCCCTCGGGCTGAGTGCTGTTGGTGGGGGTGCTCCCCTCAGGGGCTTAGTGCTGGTGGTGGGGGTGCTCCCCTAGGGCTGAGTGCTGGTGGTGGGCGTGCTCCCCTCAGGGACCGCGTGCTGGTGGTTGGGTGCTCCCCTCGGGCTGTGCGCTGCTGGTGGTGGGGTGCTCAGGGACCCCGGGAGAGTGCCTGACCTGTGGGGACAGATAGCGTGTGAGGACACCAGGGGTCCTGGGGGGGAGGGAGGTCCTGGCTCCCTGGGGGCGCGAGGGGTGTCCCTGGATGGGACCAGTGGGGGTGGGCGTGCCCAGTGGAGGGAATGACAAGGAAGCGTGCCAGGCTTGAGGAGGTGAGACGCACCCGGTGGTGTGAGCCAAGGGGGGTCACAGGACAGGCTGTGAGGAGCCAGCCACGAGTTTGAATCTGGTGCCCAGGACTGCGGGTCCACTGCAGGGTTCCAGGGAGGGCAGGACAGTTCTGGGCTCTGGAGAGGTCACTGGGCGTCCTAGAGGTGTGAACTGGAGACCAGGGGCAGGGGAGGGCGCCTCTGCCAGGCAGAGAGGTTCCCAGGCCCTCCCACCCACCCCTGGAGGTGGAGGTGGGCGGCCTGCCTTCTCACCCCGGCCCAGCCTGTGACGGTGGTCACACGGCCACCAGAGGGCGCTGGACCCCCAGAGGAGAGAACCTCATGAGCTGGGCCTGCCCAGGGCCGGTGGTCCTCAGTGGGAACACTGAGGCCCAGGGAGGGGCTGGGACCCGTCGTGGACCAGAGGAGC
Organism: Lynx canadensis; assembly: GCF_007474595.2. Taxonomy (NCBI): domain Eukaryota; kingdom Metazoa; phylum Chordata; class Mammalia; order Carnivora; family Felidae; genus Lynx; species Lynx canadensis. The sequence goes on from NC_044308.2 coordinate 457,011, forward strand.
GGTGGGCAGACCTCCTGTCCCAGCACCTTTGATCAGCTGGTGGCTCCCGGGCCTCTCAGGCTTTTTCACTTTGTTGTAGTCAGCCTGTCCATTTCCGAGGCCTGGTCCGGGTCCACGCACGCACCCCTGTGTGCGCCCATCAGAAAGACAGCCGCTGGTCTACCCTCCAGTCCCAGGGCCCCGACATCGCTCCCGGGGAAGGCTGCTGTCTGCCAGCCGGGGGGTGGGGGTGCAGCCGGGCAGGAGGGGCAGGCCCCTTGCTGCCCTGCTTCCGGACAGAGGGGGTTTGGTGCTGGGGAGAATCAGGACCTGACTTCCAGCGAGGGTCACACACCCACCCCCCCACCCCTGCCCCGCCTCAGCCTGTGCACGTGAAACGGGCACAGGAATCCAGCCAGCAGCCCGCACATCTGCACAGGGCTTGCTGGGCGCCCCTGTGGGGCGGAGATGAGTCCCACCCCTGCCTGTCCCAGAGGCGGTGCTGTGGGCACGTGGCGAGACGCTGGGGTCCAGTGCTGACCGGGGATGTCACTGCAGGACCCCAATGCTTCATCCTTGCACAATGGGGACTCTGCTGGACCTGCCAATCAGCTTGTGTTTGGTGGGGGGTGATGGGGGGCATGAGGCGGAACGCGTGATGTCCCCTCAGCAGCCACACTCTTCATCACTGTCAGCGTCTGGGCGCGGCCCGTGCAGGGGGCTCAGCAGGAGGAGCCCGGAGGTCTAGAAAGCCCCCTGAAGGTGGTGTTTGAGCGGAAACTTGAAGGACCAACGGGAATTTGCAGGACAGACAAGTGGGGGACAGTCTGGGCGGAAGAAGGGCAGACATCTGGGAGCTAGGCTGGAGACCGGGGCCCATGTCGGGGTCACTGCCGTGATCACATGCCTCTCTGAGCTGTGCGGCTGTGCTGCGGGCAGCAGAATCAAACCACGCGCCTGGCTCTGTGCACAATGGCCAGCCTGGGCCTCCCTCCGAAGGGCTTCTGAGTCCTGGTGCCCGTGGTGCCGGGCGGTGCAGGGGGGCGGGGGGTGGGGCACCTGCGGGAGGCTGCAGGGTGCAGTTTAGGGAAGGGTGTGCTTACTGGCCAACGGGCTCGGCTGGCGGCCAGTTCCCCCTCCAAGCCACCCTCAGACCTGGATTCGGTCACTTGGCCTTTCTGGGACTCAGTTTCCTCCGCTCCAGGGGGGGGGGCACAGGGCCTGCTGTGGGGTGCGGCCGGGAGGTCCTGGTGTCCCCACAAGCCTCAGATTCAGACTCTGAAGTGTCTCAGACCAGGTTTGTACCTGTGGCCATTGTGGGGACTCAACAGGGTCATAGATGTTGACTTGGCGGATGTGGTGTTCGTCTTGTGCCCCCTTGGCCCCCGTCGGCTGGGCACAGGGTCCGGGGGCCCCGGAGTGTGAACGGGCTGAGGGCCGTGGGGTGCCGGGCGGGACCCCTGGCCTGAGCACCTCCACCCGCCCCCAGACTTCAACACAGACAACTTCATCTGCAAGGAGGACCTAACGCGGACGCTGGCCCGGCTCACCAAGTCTGAGCTGGACGAGGACGAGGTGGTGCTCGTGTGCGACAAGGTCATCGAGGAGGCCGACCTGGACGGGGACGGCAAGCTGGGCTTCGCCGACTTTGAGGACATGATCGCCAAGGCCCCCGACTTCCTCAGGTGTGGCCCTGCGGCCGTGGCCGGGGGCTGGGGTCCCGGGGACAGCTGGGTGTCCAGCTTTCTGCCTGTCCTTGGGGTTGCTCAGTTGTGTCCTCTGCACCCTCCCTAAGGGACCGTCCAGCACGGGCCAGGGGCCTGTCGGCGTTCCACCGAGGGGCCCTCACCCAGACAGCCCTCCTCTCTTTCTAGCACCTTCCACATCCGGATCTGAGGACACTGCTGAGGGTGCGGGGCCCAGAAGCTGACCCTCTGGCTCTGCTGTCTACACGAGTGACCTCCAAGCTGCCCGGAAAAGACGCTGTGGCCTCTGGGGTCATACCAACATTTCCTTGGCCCTTTCAGCAAAAAATCCTTAGCCAGGGAAGGGGGGGGGTGTGAGGGCAGGGCCCTTCCCAGACTCCAGACCCCACCACAGGCCCTCCTCCGTCCCCCCCGAGCTCCCCAGACCCTCATCCTCTCCCCGCCGGAAATGGCTGCCCCGAGGGGGGAAGGCACAGGCCTCGCGGGGCAGGGGATACGGACGCGTCCCGGTGCTGGGCAGGCGTCCTGGTCGCCCAGGGCAAAGCGAAAAATGAAAGAGACCAAGGTTTTGTGAGCTGCACGGTCTTTCTCCAGAACCCAGTGCGAAGCTGTGTGGACGCTGGGCAGAGGGCTCCATCCCTGTCCCCGGCTCTGGGCACCGAGACGGAATCCTCACTGGTGCGTGCTGTCCACACACTGGTGAACTTCTGGGAGTAAAGCACTTTTGCGTCCCTGTGCTCTGCCTGCCATCATTAGGACGTGCTCAGTGGCCCCTTTCTCCTGACCCTTGAAATCCCACGGCCAGCGCGTCACCTCAGGGTCAAGTGTTGCCCTCCGGCTCTGGGCACGAACTTTTATTTCAACCTTTGTGCCTTTGGGAGGAAAACACATTGGTGCCCCAGATCCCCAAGGTGACAACCGTGTCCATTTCCCTCATGACCGTGGTCGTTCCAGTGACAGCTTATGGAGCGTTTGCTAACCATGTGTCTGAATGGGGCTGCTGGCTGTACCCCTGTCCCACAAGGCCCCCGGAGGGGGCCTCTCAGCGGCACAGGCCGCCACAGTCCACAGGCGTGGCCTGAGCCAGCTCGGGGACGCGGGCGGGGGCCACGGCACTCCCTCTGGGGAGGGTCAGTCGGCTTTCTGCCTCCGCCGCCTGCTCAGTCTTACACGAGGGGGACGCGTGGGCAAGAGGGACCCTGTGGGCGGGGACCCAGGGAGAGCGGGAGACGGGAGCGCCTGCGTCCAGAGCCGATCGCCCGGTCGGGCCGCCCGTCGGGTCTGGGTCTCGGGGAGAGGTCTGAGAACTAGCCGGAGAGGCCAAGGCCGGCCGGAGGCAGAGGGCAGGGGAGGGTGGCCCAGGCGTGCACCCGGGCCGAGCCCCGCAGCCAGCCGGGCCCGGCCTGCTTTACGGGGGTGTGCGCGCGCAGGCCGTCAGCATCATGTCAGGCAGCCTCCCGCTCCCCTCCGGGCCTGGGATTTCCCGTCCGCGCCAGGAAGGGCTTGGGTGGGGGCTGCCCGGCCTGCATGATCCGGCCGGGATGGGCGGGGGGCAGAGAAGGGCCCAGGGGGGCTGCCCCCGGGAGCCCGGCCCTCCGGGCTCAGAACTGTTGCCTCAGGCCAGGGCTTCCCCGGCGGCGTGGCTCCGGCCGGCCGCCCCTTTCGGCTGACGGGGCCACAGGAGGGAACCGGCTTGGGTCTCAGGAACAACCGCGTGGCCTTGCCCGTGCCCTCGCGCAGGGCCGGCCGCGTGCTCGGGGACGGTCAGCGGGGTGGGGGGAGGGGCGGGCCGGTCGACGAGCCCGGGCCTCAGGGTGCTCACCTTGGGGATGGGGGTGCTGACCCTACCTGTGGTCAGTCCCCCACCTCCCGGGCCTCCACCCCTCTTGGGGCCAGTGGGGGGCCCTGGGGGGGGCGGGGGGGGGCCGCGGGCTCCCCGGGAAGCCCCCCGGCAGGCACTCCTCAGGCTCTGTGCTTCTTGTCTGTGAAGAAGATCCTCCGGTGCTTGTCGGGCTGCAAAGAGGGAGAAGATGCTGGAGCCCGGGCCCCTGGACAGGGGGAGGCCCGGCACGGCCTGCTGATCGCAGACTGGGGCCCCAGCCCGGGGAAGGCCGCACGGTGCCCCAAATCCCACCTCCAGTCCCCGGTTCTGGATGAGGGCTCTGTCCCTTGTGGCTGAGGGGAGGAGGGGTCTCCCAGAGCTGGGGTGCGGCCGGGCCGGTACCCGGGGGGCGGGGGTAGGGTGGGGGTGTCCGTGGCACCAACAGGGACCAGAGAGGGTGCGGGACTTTGCAGGGGTGGGGGGAGCTGTCACGGGATTCCTAGAGGGCCTGCCCACGGGCAGGGTCTGTGGTCCCGGGAGAGTCAGGGCCCCGCCCTGGGTGAGCCGGGTCCCAGGATATGTGGGGTGGGGGTGGGGGGCACAGCTCCCAATCTACGTCTCACAGGCTCTGGGACCCCGGCAGTGGCCTGGACAGGGAAACCTGGTCTGTAGAGGAGGACCTCAGAAGGGCCCAGAGACCCCCCACCTTACATTCAAACCGAGCACCTGCGAGCAAATGACAGAGCTGGAAAACTCTGGGTCCCTCCGGGCAGTAGCAGTGACCTGAGCTGCTCACGCATGAGGGCCACAGGTCCCTCTCACCAGCAGGGGCTGGCGGCCACCCCCTCCCACCACGGAGCCCACCTTGTGTGTCCGTCCGGTCTCCTTGCTCCTGGCCGCTGGGATTTGTTCATAGGTGTTTCTGGGCTCGGGGAGCCCCGGGGCCCCCGAGAGGCTCCCGTAACCGTAGACTGTGGATCCTGGCAGCTTGCCGGACGGGGCGCCCGTTCCAGGACACGGGGGCCCAGCTGAGCTGCCCCAGCAAACTGGGGCCGGTGCCCAGGTGCCGCCTTCTTGGTCTGGCACGTCGCCGGGCTCTGGTGGGGGACCTGCCGTCTGTAGGAGCTCGTAGGCGTCTGCCGGGCTGTCCTGGGAGCAGGGCTGAGCCCTGTGGCTCAGCTTTGGGGACGCCTGGCTCCAGGTGGCAGCAGAGGATCCTAGGGCCTCAGAAGGGGGGGCCGGGAGGCAGCCCCGGGAAGTGGGAGGCACCACAGGACCCCGGTCTGGGCTCGCCCCAGAGAGGGCGGGCCCTGGGCCGTCAGGCCTGTCCCGGCCTCCATCCGAGCGCCTCCTCGGGGGCCCCTTGCCTGGGGAGCAAGCCAGGCTGCCAACTGGGCCCAGGCCGTGCCTGCTGGACACCTCCGCGCCCAGGCCTGGCCGTGCCTGGTTCATCTTCCTCAGGTCTGAGTAGATGATGTCGTTGGGGCTTCCGAAAGACTCGTCCAGAAGGAGGGCACTCCTCTCAGGGACGGGAGGCACTCTGACAGGGACCTGGGGAGACAGGAAAGAAACTGGGCGTCTTGCAGGTGGCCTTGTCGCTAAGATGCCCTCAGGTGAGCGGAAGACTGTCTCGGACAAGCTGAGAGCCCCGCACTGGCTCCGTCTACCTGCTGTGTGTCGGCATTCGTTGCCATTCAGGTCCCTGCCGCCCCCGTACTCCTGAGTCTGGCCTCTGCCTTGGCATCCGAGGCCTGCCGTCGACGCCCAGACTCGTCCTGCCCTGTCCTCCCTGCACAGTGGTCCACTGGTCCCTCAGAGCCCCTGAGCCCACTCACGCGCCGCTCCCTCCCTCTAGAACAGACCACCCCCGAGTCCGTCATTCGGGTATTTATTCCACCAACGTTTACTGAGCAAACTGTGTGCCACACGCTGTCCCAGGTGCCAAGGACTGCGTGGCGAGCATTCCCACTCTAAGCTGGGAGATGGGCAACGACCCACCCTGTTACGTCATCTAATACGACTGACTCACGATAACAGGCCACGAGATGATTGACTGTCAGGTCAGGATGGGTGGGACGAAGAAGAGTGAGGCAGGGTAATGGGATGGGCACAGTGATGGGTGGGCAGGGCAGCCTCTGGGCTTTCTGGAAAGATGGCATGCAAGCAGGGAATGGAGTGCAAGCTGCAGGCATCTGCAGGAAGGACATTGCAGCAAGGGCACAGCAAGTGCAAAGGCCCTGAGGTAGGAGCGAGGTTGGTGTGATCGGGGAAGATCCACGGGCCAGTGAGGCTGGACAAGAGCGAGAAGGGGGGGGGCGGTGCAGGAGCCCTGCTGAAGCCCCCACGGACCCTGGGGAAGGCCTCAGGCCTGGGGTGTGCTGTGATCTGTGTAGAAGGAAAACCTCCCTGAGCCCCTCTCAGGAGTGAAGGCACCTCCCCTACAGTTTAGAGGAATTTTCAGGCATTTTTTTTTTTGTATATAAATTTTTAAAAATATTTTCTAGAGAGAGGGGAGAGGGAAGGGCAGAGAGAGAGGGAGAGAGAGAGAGAGAGAGAGAGGGTCCCAAGCAGGTTCTGCACTGACAGCACAGGGCCAGATGCGGCGCTCGAAAACCCACCAACCGTGAGATCACGACCTGAGCTGAAGTCAGATGCTCAACTGACTGAGCCCCCCAGGGGCCTCCTTTCGGGCATTTCTTACTCATTTTCTCATTCAAGCGTCAGGGGACCTTAGGAATGGTAAACTGAGGCACACAGCTAGAAAGACCCAGCCGAGGCTTGAACACATCCGGCTGGCCGGAGGCAGGCCCTGGTGTGGGTGAGCCCGCACCGCTCCGGGCCTGGCTCTCACACCCCGCAGCCCAAGGGCCGGGCCTGGGGACACGGGCACAGCCCCGCCCCGAGAGGCTCCTCACCGCCATGCATTCGTCCTCAGAGAAGCTGCAGGAACTCACGTCCAGGTTCTTCTTTGTGTGGAGGAAGGACACGGGTGGCTTTGGACAGGGGCAGGGGCTGGCAGCCTCGACTGGGCCCCCCGGGGCGGACGCCGTGGCAGGCGGATTTTCCAGGCCAGGGGTGATGGCATCGTACAGATCGCTGTCCTCCGGCTGGGGTGGTGGGGGCACAGCAGGCGTGTGGTCACGCACCCCCGGCCGGCCTCCAGCCTCCTGCCGGAGATTGCCACGTGCCCACCAGGCCCCTGACCTCAGGTGGGATGCTGCCTCGGTCTCCCCTTTCCAAACAGGGACCCCGAGCCGGCACCGAGTGCCCCTGGATGGCGGTGAGTGGGGAAGGCGAGTGCAGTCATGTGCCCCCGCGGTGGACACCCCAGGCCTGGGCGCCCGGCCCCACCACCCCCACTCAGGAGGAGAGGGGTGCGTACCCGGGGGCAGGCAGCAGACAGGGTCTCCCCAAAAGGCTCAAACTGGACCTCCTGGTAATGGCGCACAAGCTCGGCCAGCGTGCCGTGGCTGCACGTGTCCCCCGAGACGAGGTAGCGCCGGTCGGGGAGCTGGTTGATGACAAAGTGCCGACAGCGGTCACTGCCCCTGCAACACAAGCACGTGTGGCCTGGGGCTGTGGGCCGGGAGGGCGCGGGGTGGGGGCTTCGGGGCCGGGACTCGGGGCCCCCGAGGGTGCGGGGCGGGGGCTCCAGCAGCGGGGGGGGGGCACTCACTGGGGTGCAGAATTTGAAGGGTCACCACAAAGCTCCGTAATCAAAATAACCAGTAAGGCAATATTCTACAAAATTAAAATCAATACCAGAAGTTCTGTGATGGACAAAGTCTCAAAACAAGACAAGGTCCGACCCTGGGCACACACACACTCAGCCTCACTTGTCCGTCCCCCCCCCCCATCCCCGCTGTAACCTGCCCCCCTCCTGTCCTCTTTCATGGAAGGATAATTCTACAGCGACACACACACGTCCCAACCGTGGGCAGCGACAGATTTCCACACATGAACACGCCCAAGGGACCAGCACCCAGAGCAAAACCGGAAACACGTCCAGCTCCCCAAAGACCCCCTCCTGCCCCCTTCCAGCCTGGGCCCCGACCCCGCCTTCAGAGATCAGTTTGCGGGTCGTGGAACTTCACATAAATGGAATCAGTTTTTCTTCTTTGACTCAACATTGTGTCTTTGAGATTGATTCCTGTCGGCGTGGAATTAGCTTCCTTCCTCCCCCACCGATGTGTAGTATTCCATTTAATGAAAAGATCCACAATCTACCCATTATGCTGGTGGACGTTTGGGTCCTTTCCAGATTGGGGGGTGCTATAAATACAGCTGCCGTGGACATTGTTGTACGTGTGTTTTGGCGAACGTGTGCGCTCACTTATGCTGGGAATACACCAAGGAGTATGCTGGTGGGGCCGGCACCCCCGTCCTTCCCTTGTAGCCCTTCGTTGTGGGTTCCATTTGTATCTCCCTGTCACTGATGCCGCTGAATGCCGACATATTACGGTCCTTGGCGTATCCTCTTTTGTGAAGCGCCTGTCAAGTCTTTTGCCTTTATGGTATTGTCTTTGTCTTATTGATTTGCGGGAGCTCTTGATATATTCCGGTACGAGTCCTTTGTTAGATACGTGTATTACAATACATAACTTCTCCAACACTCTGGTTTGTCCCTTTATTCGCTTGATGACATCTTTTGATTAACAAAAGACTCAGTTTGAAAGAAATCAGATGTATCAACCTTCTCTTTTATGGTTAGTAGGTTTGTGTCTTAAGAATTGTTTGCCTTTCTCAAAGTCTTGAAAAACTTTCCCATTTTCTTTTAGGATTGTACTGTTTTGGGGCACCTGGGTGGCTCAGTCGGTTGAGCGTCCAACTCGTGATTTGGGCTCAGGTCATGATCTCATGGTTTGTGAGTTTGAGCCCCATGTTGGGCTCTGTGTTGAAATCATGGAGCCTGCTTGGGATTCTCTCTCTCTCTCTCTCTCTCTCACTCTCTCTCTCTCCCTCTGCCCCTCCCCTGCTCGCTCACACAAGCTCTTTCTCTCAAAATAAATAAATAAACTTAGAAAAAAGAGAAATGTACTACTTTGCTTTTCTCACCGGGGTCTGTGGTCCATCTAGAATTAGTTTTTGCGTGCGGTGTGGGATGGGCGGGCCCTTGCTTTCCGGCTGGACGTCTAGTTGCTTCCCCACCACTTACTGCCTTCCCCACGGGACTGCTGTCCATCAGGCGACCGAATGTGTGGGGCTGTTTCTGGACCGGGTGGTGCTCCACGGATCGATCCATTCCCAGAGCTGAGCAGTCCACCAAAGACCATGTTTGGAAAAAAGAGCCTCGATGCTAAAAAGACATTTGAAAACTGCTGAGCTCACGTGTTTCAAAGTACTTAGCGTAGTACTGGGCACGTAGAATAGTAGTGTCTTAATAATGACTGATGTTTATTTAGTCCTTACGATGTTCCAAGCACTGTTCAACGTATAAACTCATCCAACACGTTCGGCAATCCTACCAAGAAGATACTACAATGTTCCCATTTTACAGATGAAGAAACAGAGGCGCAGAGGCAAGGTTAGGACCTGAGGTGCAGCGGTCTGAGCAGGCGATAATTTTGAATCTGATCCCAGGCCTCCGAGGTGGGCCCTGGAGCCCTGGCCCCCCTTCCTGACCGGGGGAGGGGACTTCTCTCTTCCTGCCTTCCCCCACCCAACCTCCTCTCCAGACCGGGTCTGATGTCACCATCTCCGCTCCGTCCTGGCTGTCCTGCCCCCTCTCCTGCACCGTAGCCCAGGCCTCGTCATCTCACGGGGCGCTTGGGCCTCCCCGCGCAGGCTGCCCGGAGAGCCCTCGAACCGTGCGAGCCCCCCTCCACAGGAGCCTGCGCCCTGCCTCCCCGGCCACCGCGCCTCCCCCAAGCCCGCAGTCTCCCCTGCCCCTGTACCTTTGCACCTGCGGCCCCGCCGGCTGGAAAGGCCCTCCTGGACTCCCATCCTACCCTCTTTCATCCCCGGCAGATGGCTCAAGCTTCACTTCCCGGAAGCCCCCCAGCCCCCCCCAGGGGACGCTCTCCCCTGCTCCCGGTCCGCTCCCGTTGAAGGCCCGGGGCTGCCTCCTAGGTCCAGTGCTGCTCAGGAAACGTCCGCTGAGCCTGTGATCGGCAGACAGGGTGGGAGACCCGCGCCCAGTGGCCTGTCGGGCCCCTGTGATGATCTGCACGGCCGCGTTGCGGGGGCCTCACAGACGGCTCCTCTCCTACCTGTAGGACAAGATGTAGCTGGTGGCCCGGTCGCTGAGGCGGATGAGGAAGGAGCCCAGAGCTTTGTCCCCAAGCAGCTTCTCCGTCTGCCTGGGCAGAGGATGCGCAGTTAACCGGGGCCTGTGCCCTTCCGGCTGGCTGGCCCCGGGCCTGCCTCAGAGTCCCTGCTGGCCATGCCCTTGGGCGCCAGACCCAGTGCACACCCCTCCAACCCTCTGTAGAAGGCTCTCTCAGACCTTCGGCTGGGACCGAGCTCTGTCCCGGCTCAGTCAGGCAAACTCAAGCCTTACTCTTGGGCTGGGTTGGAGTCCCGCCCCCACCGCCCCCACCGCCATGCCCCACCCTCCACTGCAGCCTCACTGGCAGCACAATAGCCGCTGACCCCGGCCACCCACTCTCCACCTGGACGGCTCTGTGGTAAGAATGAATCCACACAGCTAGAGATCTTTAGTTTCGGGGAGCTCCCTGCCACAGGAACACCCTGTACAGTTGTGCACGTTGTGCACTACACAAGAAGTTTCTGCAGGGAGGAGGTGCTATTATGTCTGGAGCCCGGTCACAACAGCAACCCCTAGGTCCTCGTCTCCCCTGCATGTCCCTTCCGGCCCTAGGCAGCTCTGGGTACTCCTGAATGGTGCCAAGTATTTTGGAGACGTGGTGGAAAATTCCAGCTATCTTCTGTCTTGGCAGTAGGTAGACCACTTGCTCCCCAGATACTGAGTGCCTACTCTGTGAAGGCCTACTGCAGGTTTTACCCAGCCCAGCACTGCGTGAAAATGCGGAGCCCCGGGGTGCCCGGGGGCTCCGTCAGTTAAGCATCCGACGACGGCTCAGGTCATGATCTCACGGTTTGTGAGTTCAAGCCTCGCGTCGGGCTGTGTGCCGACAGCTCGGAGCCTGGAGCCTGCTTCGGATTCTGTGTCTCCCTCTCTCTGCCCCTCCCCTGTTCACGCTCTGCCTCTCTCTCAAAAATAAACGTTTAAAAAAATTAAAAAAGAAAGTGTGGATCCCCTTGCTCAAAAAGTAAGCATTTCAAGACGGGGACCGCAGAGGGCTAAGTTGAGTGCGGGACCCCCGAGGGCTGCTGGCCGGCGTGTGCTGTGGGACGGCCAGGCTGGACTGCTGTCCCTCCTCTCCTGCTCCGGAAGCTTGCAGATCCCACACCGCAGCCTTTATTCCGGAGTGAGTGCACGTCCAGGTTTGCCCGGGACGACCCCCACCCCAAATGGCTCTGTCGGCCTCCTTATGAGCAGTGTTCTGGTTGGGGGACGGGTGACACGGCCCCCGGTCACTCACCCGGTTCTCCGGGCCCGGTCTGCCCTCGCCCTGCGCCTGCCCGCCCTCTCGGTCAGAGTGGGGGCCGGCGTGCCCCCCGCCCTGCCCCCACGAGCGGACCCAGGAGCCAGGCTTGTCCCAGGGCCCCCAGACCACTCTCGTGGCCCCAAGGGGCTGTGGGTCTCGCTGGGCATGTGGACGGGGCAGCCTTACTTGCGGGTGACGAATCCGTGAAACCAGGGGGGCAGGGCTCCGTCGTGCAGAATGAGGGGCGCCTGTGTCTCCATGAACCACGTCCAGGCCAGCTCCTGCAGCTTGGCCAGGGCCTGGCCGTCCCCCACCTCTTTGGGCCCCTTCCCCTGGCCGGGCTGCTTCAGGCCGCCCTCCATCGTGGCCAGCACCCCCGGAAGCAGAGGGCAGACCGCCCACACGCCTCTATATCTGCGCGCCCCGCTCATTTGCCTGAGTCCCTGCCCTCCCCGCCACCCGCCGCACAGGAGCCCTATTGTCACCTCTGGCCGGCTCTCCTTCCTGACTCTGGGGCGGACACCTGGTCACATTAGTAGTGAGCGGGGGGTGGTGGATAGGGGAGGAGACCTCAGACTTCCTGGCCCCTCGCCCCCAACCTCCAGTCTCTGCCCTGGCCGACGTCCTCAGCCCAGCCACCGTTATTAGCTGGGCAGTGGAACTAAATTCTAGTTCCCTCTCCCTCATGGAGGCCACTTGTGTTTTGGTGAAGTTCTGTGCTGATTAATCTCCTTCCACTCAAGATTTATTGAATGTCTACCGTGTGCACGAACCCCGGGCTGTCGGCATAAAGTCGTGCCCCAAACAGCATTTCGCCCTCCTGGCACGTACGTTCTAGCTGGGGCAGGAGGGTGGGACGGAGACCTGAGGGGTCCACATAGAGAATGTGCCGTGGGGGGTAGCGTGCATCCCGATGACGAGGGAGAGGGAGGAGGGGCTCGCACCACTCAGATGGGGGTAGGGACAGGGGCGGGGGCCGCAGGAGCCTTGCCCAGGGGGAGGCCCTGGAGCGGGCAGGTTCCCTGGGGAGAGACGCTGCTCGCCAGCAGAGGGATGAGGAGGGTCTTTGCCGGAGGCTCATGTCTGGGAGCCGAGGGGCCTCTGGTGTAGACGGGCCCCCTGGAAGGGCCAGGAGGAGGTTAGGGTACAGGATACCTGCTCATCCGTGAATCCCTCGCGTGACCCTGAGCCCCACAGCGGAAACCCAGGCCTGGTCGACATCTGGGCAGCAGGTGCACAGGGCCAGCCCCAGGGAGAGGCTCCAGGTTGGGGGTCCTACCTCCACGAGACCCCAGGCCCTTCGCGACTACGTTGCTGCAGGGAGGGAGCTCCATTTCGTCGCGTGTAAAATGGGAACAGAAGCAGCAGCCGCTCTTTGACTGCGGGGCCGTGAGGACAGACGGTTAAGGTGACACACGTGGACATTCAAATCCAGACGGCGCTGCAAGGTGGTGGCAGACGCGGGGACAGCGGCTGCCTGGGGGAGCTCGTGGCCAGGAGGCGCAAGGAGTGGCCGGGAGCCACTGGTATCCTTCCCTGGGTCTGGGCGCCGCGTGACTGCAACGTGTCCCCCCGTGGTTCCTGGAGCTCTGCACCCCGGGTCTGGCCCTCTGCCGTTTATGTTCCGGCCGTGGGACCCTGAGCAAGGGATTGACCTTCGCTGGGCTGCAGCGTTGTCTCTGCAGCAGGGCCGACGGTCCCGTGGCGGGAAGGTGGACGAGCAAAGTCCCAGTGATGGTGCTGGGAGTCTCGGAAAGAGACAGAACCAGCCGCTACTTTGACCGTGAGCGTGCCCTGACCTCACGGCTCTGAATCGCGGTTGTTTAGAGCTCCACGTGCTCATCCCAAGTCAAGACCAAAAGCCTCTGGCGACCGTGTGACGCACACAGTTGTGAAACTCCCCCCCCCCCCCACCTCGGAGTCTCCGTTTCCACGTCCACAGAAAGGGTGCCAGGCGGTCCAGTCGCCCCCCCCCCCCCCCAGGGACGGAGAGACATCCGCAGGGCGTGCGTGTCCTCTGCACAGGGACAGGCGCACCGGCCCCACCAAGTGCTTCCGGAGGGTCGGCTACTGGGCACATCACCTTCAGGAACAGTTAATTTCCAGCCTTGATAGCGACGCTCCAGCCAGGGGGCCGGGGACCGACACAGGTGCGCAGGCAGTTCTAACCGGTCCTCCTGCCACAGATACAAGCCTGGAAAATACTGGGCTCAGAACGGAAATCCCAAGGACGAAAATTTTCTACGTGGGGACGGGGGGCGCGGGGGGGCGGTGTGTGGGTTATATCTTTATTTTCCCTAATCTCTAACTGAAATTCAGCAATTTCTCCCATGACTAGTGCGGGGAACAAGGCTCATTCGTGCTCACGTCACCTGTGACTTTGTCACCAACAGAAATGACGAGACGTTTGCATGTCCAGCTACTGCAGACATGTGGAGACGCTGGATTTTTCTCCTTGTTCCGTCAAAACGATAGTAGTTGGACCCGACGCGGGATCTCGGTTTTTAACACGCTAATAAAGAAACACGGCGTTTCTACACCACAGATATTTCACCAACCCTATTCCAGGGTAATTGATCTCCACCCTAATGCTACGTGTTTTCCTACGCGTGTTTGAAAACACTTTTCCGAGAAGAAGCGTGCGGCCTTCACCGGCACCAAGGGGGCCCGGGGCTCAGCAAAGGTGAGGGAAGCTGGGGTTTACCGCCGGAGTGGAGCCCTGCAAGTATTCAAATGCAAAGAAATGTGTTTCTACAATTTTCCATCAGGTTCTGTCTTCCCGCCTCCCTTTCAGGCAGGGCACCGTGGTGAGCAGAACCTGGTCGTTTGCATGAGAAGACAAAGGCGGTTTGTGACAGAGGGCCGGGGCCAGGGTTCTCAAGTCAGGCAAACAGCTGGGAGCCTGTGTCTGTGCTCAGAGGAACCCCGGGCCCAGGTCTGGCGGCATCAGGAGCCCCCCGAAGGACTGGGGTGGGTGATCTCTGGCGGTGCTTCGCACCCCCCTGCTCAGCCTTGCCCCCCCACCCCCGCCCCGCCGTGACCTGTGCTTACCTTTGGGCCGGGCCGGGCACAGAGGTGACCCTGGCGTGGCCCTGCCCCTTACAGCCCCCCTCCCCGGGTGCCCTGAGGGGCACAGGCTCTAGGGTCACGCTGACGGGCCTAGGACCCCGGCCCCTTGTTGGCTCTGCGGCTTTGAGGGGGCGCCTAGCCTCCCCGCTCGGCGTCTCTGTCAACGACAGAGGGGAGAAGCCCACCCAGCAGGGTTTGGGGACTCAGAAGCCGGTCCAGGTGATAGGGCAGCAGGAAGGCAGCTGCATCTGTCGGCTGGGGAGTCTTCCGAAGCCACGTCTGTCTGTCTGTCTGACCAAAACCTCCCCGCGCTGGGCTCTCCTCCCCGGGTCACGCTCCTCCCGTAGGACCCAGGGATGCTCATGGGCCATCCAGGAAGTGACTCCTGCCTGCGGGGGCCTAGCTCGCCCTCCCGGGAGGCCACCCCCAGGTCTGCCCGAGGACCCCACACCAACCCTCCGTGAGTCCACGTACCGGGGACGGGATGCCAGCGAGGCCTTTTCAGGGAATCCTGGTCATGCGCGTGGCCGTTCTCACACCCTTGATGTCCTGGCAGTGGGCACGGATTTGCTCCCTAACACGAGGGGGTGGAGAACAAACAGGCCGTTTTCTTTCTTCTCAAATTGTCCGCCTCAGTCTCCACTCTCCTCCGTGCCGAGAACGGGCCTGGCTACGGTCAGGCGCTCGACAGGCGTGTTTTAAATTATTATTCCGATGCGTGATACACCCACATGCCTTTAAAAAATAAAAAAAATATTAAAAAGTTGGCACGCCTGGGTGGCTCAGGCGGTCGAGTGTCTGACTTCGGCTCAGGTTATGAGCCGGGGGCTCAGCTAGTCGGTTTGAGCCCCGCGTCGGGTCCTGTGCCGACAGCTCGGAGCCTGGAGCCTGCTTTGGATTCTGTGTCTCCCTCTGTCTCTGCCCCTCCCCCCACTCACACTCTGTCTCTCACTCTCTCAAATACAAACATTAAAACAAATTTTTTTAAATATATTAAAAAGTATCCATAAAAACATTTCCCCCCAAGCATTAAACGCCGTTGTGCCCAGGTCCTCCTCGACTCCACAGGCACTACCCTTTCCTGACCGTCCTTCCTGGGTTTCTCTGCGCACGACCAAGTCTGTATGTATGTCTCTTCTCTTACGTAAAGGGCAGGGTCTACACGGTGCTTAGTGTATGTCCAGACGTTTGCTTTGTAAAGCACGTTAATTCTGTACCTGGGAGCTCGGCTGCAAGAGGACTCGCGGGGCAGCTACGGTTTCCTCGCACCGTAAGTTTTGTAACCCGCCCCCACGGGAGGCCATTTGGTGGTTTCTAAGACGCTCCTATTTGCAGCACGGACTTGACTGCACGAGAGTGAGAACACCCACGGATGCCTTCCTGCCAGTGGGGTCCCTCCGTTCAGAGGGCGCTTGCATTTGGAGTTCTGATAGATGTCGCCAACTTGATTGCCTTCTTTGAGGGCTGGATTCATTAACGCTCGGTATCGCTGAATGAACGGGTAGATGAATGGGTAATATTTTCGAGCTTAGTCATTGCACGGCCGCTGGCTTGCAAGGAAAACTGGGGGAGGGGCTGCTGCGGATCCGGAGGGGTCGCCACTGTCACTACGAGCTTTTCCGGCCCCTCGGTGCAGCTGAGCAAGTTTGTTTCTGCACAGCTACTGGGGTGTGTGTGTGGGGGGGGTACCCAGAGATGCCATTCCGGCCACCCTCCCACCCCACACGGGCAGCTCGGCTGTACCCACAGCACGCTGGCAGAGCACTGGGAACCTGACAAGGGCCTATAAAAACGTCTGTAACCTGGGGCGCCTGGGTGGCTCAGTTGGTTGAGCGTCTGACTTCGGCTCAGGTCATGATCTCACAGTTCGTGGGTTTGAGCCCCACATCCGGCTCTGTGCTGACAGCTCGGAGCCTGGAGCTGCTTCAGATTCTGTGTCTCCCTTTCTCTCTGCCCCTCCCCTGCTCATGCTCTGTCTCTCCCTGTCTCTCAAAAATGAATAAACGTTAAAAAATTTTTTTCTAATTAAAACAAATTAAAAAAAAAAAAGCAAAAAAACCAAAAACGTCTGTGACCCGAATGAGGAAACACCTCCAACCCGAAACAGTACTGGCTCTGAAGTCCCAAGAGAAAGTTGTAAAGTCACAATGAATACGTGTGTGAGTAAACGTCTATGCGATGGAATATTCATGGAAGGTTCATCGCATTCGATGATGGTTTGGGGGTCAGATTATCTGACCCCACCAGAGTCCCCGAGTGTGTGGGAAAACTGCCAAGACATCATCACCAGTTGTCAGTTCAATGAATTCTCAAAGCCAAATCGTTCCAAAGCAAATGCATAAACATAATATTTTCCCAAAAGCTCAAAGCAAAAGAAATATGTGTATATGTTTACACACAGTTTATCATGTAAAATGTGACTGCCATTACAAAATTAGACACATTTGCTATGAAGTGATAGGAGGATTCCAAAGAGCGCCTCGGGCCTCCCACGGTCTTAAGGGCACAGCCAGCGCACCTGGTCCACAAGCCCCTGCTGTGGGCTCCTGACCACCCAGAGGGAAGGGAAACCCCCTCAGACCAGCGGGCTTCCCCGTCGACTGTCAGTTTTCACGGCAAAGATGAGTTAATTTCTCTATAGATTATCTGGCCTCCCCAGTGAGGAGTTCTGAGCCCGGCACAAAAATGAAAATCTGCAGGATTTGCATGCTGTGTGCTCGTGAGGCCTGAATAAGGGACAGCCAGTGCGAGGCCAGCTTAGGGCCCACCGGCAAGAGCAGGGCTCTAAGAGCACATGTTAAGAACACTTGTTGGGGCGCCTGGGTGGCTCAGTCGGTTAAGCGTCTGACTTCGGCCCAGGTCACGATTTCGCAGTTCATGGGTTCAAGCCCTGCGTCGGGCTCTGTGCTGACAGCTCAGAGCCTGGAGCCTGCTTTGGATTCTGTGTCTCCCTTTCCGTCTGCACCTCCCCCTTTTATGTTCTGTCTCTCTCTCTCTAAAATAATGAAAACATTAAACAAAAAAAACGATGGTGGGGCACCTGGGTGGCTCGGTCAGTTAAGCGTCTGACTTCGGCTCAGGTCATGATCTCACAGTCCGTGAGTTCGAGCCCCGCGTCGGGCTCTGTGCCGACAGCTCGGAGCCTGGAGCCTGCTTCCGATTCTGTGTCTCTCTCTCTCTCTCTGCCCCTTCCTCGCCCATGCTCTGTCTGTGTCTCAAAAATAAAAATAAAAACATTAAAAAAAAAAAAAAAAAAAAGAACACTTGTGCTACTGCCTCGGAGGCCAGATGGCTGCCCTGGGGCCTGGCACACAGGACACCTGCCCCCTCCCCCACAGCTGGGACAACAGCCCGACAGCGGGTCTGTAAGGATGCTTGAGTCCCTACTGTGCGCCAGGCACGTCAAATACAAGCACACACGATTTCACGTTTGCCTCAGGCACTAGAGGTGGACGACGGAGCCTGCTTGTCTCCACTGTGAAGACAGGAAACTGAGACCCGGGACTAGAGACAGATACGCTGCACCCGCCTGCCCGCCCCCCCCCCTTGCTCCCGCCACTGCCCCCGCCCGGGGCTCTTGCCCTGCTACTCAAATTCCGTGCGCACCTCAACAATGCATCGAATCAAAATTAATAGATATTTAGCCAATATATTCAAAATTCAAAATACAAAAGAAAGTCCAGATAGGCTCTTTCGGGGTCTCCTTACTGCCTGTCATCACTCCCTGTCTTCAGGGGGCTCCCTCCCAGCTCCTGGCTCCTCAGTGCTTGGCTTGCGTGAGCATCTCTTAAACTCCTTTTGGAGGCCCCTTCACTGAAGCAGGGTGGTGTCTGAACTCTGTTCGAACAGCCCCTCTTCGAGTGGTCACTTGAAATGCCCCCACCGCCCAGGCGGGCCTCACAGGCAGAGAATTCGGTGCCTAGAAGTTGTGTGAGGAGGGGGGTGGAATCTGAGGGCAGGGGACCTGGGGAGAGGAGCCCCGAAGGCAGATGGGCCCGAGTCCTGAGCACAGAGCCAGGCTGAGGAGCAGGACAGGAAACAGGAAGGACCCAGGGCCTCTGCCGGCACGGCCTCCCTCCCTGCCCCACCGGGGTGCAGTCCTCACCTGCTCCCTGGGCTGTGTGACTCCCCCTAACTCCTGGGCAGGCCCCAGCCCCTGCCAACCCTCTGCCCTCCACGGGCTCCCGGGCCTCCGCCTGTCTGAGCCCTGGTGCCCTGGCCCCCCCGGGGCTGGGAGGGTGGCCAGCGCCCCAGGTGCCCGCCCTCTGGGAAAGGGAACCACAATGTGTGGAGATTTGCCTGCCCATTTGGTAGGGAAACGAGGCCTCCTGGAAGCCAGAGTCTGCAAATCCGGGCTCAGAGGGTCCCCGGCGGGGCTCCTGTCTCTGCGGCTCCCCCGCCCGCCCGGGGCCAGCACCCGTGGGAGGTGGAGGCAAGGAGCCGGGGCTGGAGACTTGTTGAAGTAGCCGCCACCCTGGGGACTCACTGAGCACCGGATGCTGTGCCAAGCACTCCACGTTTGTTAACTTAAGCTGTACGACAGCTCTAGGAGGTAAACGCCATAGCTGGCCCCATCCTGCAGATGAGGAAACCAAGGCACAGGCAGGCGGGTGATACGCCCGGAGTCACACGGCCCCTCCCTTACTTTGGCCCCCTCCCACTGGCCCTATCAGGGCAGGAGGCGCGAGACCTAGTGGGACCATGTGGACAGCCTTCTTCCCAGAGGGGGTCTCCCTGTGGGGTGGGGAGGGGGCTGTTCCCTGGTCACTGCAGCCTCTGCTCTGCCGCCTGCCTGCCCCGTTCTTCCTGTTCCCTCCCCGGCACCGCCCCCTGGCCTGTGAGCTCCAGTCCCCTCCCCGACCAGGACAGCTTCCTCCAGACATGCTCTGGGGTTAACAAGGCCCTACCGAGACAGTGCCTGACCTCCAAATAATAGAGCCATCTCTGTGCTCTATGCCTCAGGGACAGGGGCGCCCCATCTGTGCCGTCTGGCCCGGGGAGCTACGGGAGGAAGACCACAGGCCTCACGGCTGTGCCTCGGGCCACTGATCATTTCCTAGCAGGCAGGACAGGGCCCCTCGTGGTACGGGTGGGAAACGTACCCGCAGCCCAGAGAGGGCACACACGTGTCTAAGGACACACAGCATGCCAGGTGGTGAAGCCTACTTTCCTTTCTGGACTCCCCACTGGACCGCGAGCTCCTCCTGTGGCTGGCTGGCATCTCTGGGGTCTGAGAGGCGCAGAGGCTCTGCGTGGCTGGGCCTCTCACCCCATCCCTCTCGAAGGAAACAGGCCCAGGATGAATCACTGGCTGTGTGTTCTCCCGGGGCTTGCCCAGAGGCTGGCCATGTGGGAGCAAGTTCACTGCCCAAATTTCCCCTTTTCGGTAAACAGCAGCCACTTCCTCCTGGGCTGGCCACTTCCTCTGGTCACTGGGCTCCAAGAGGCACCAAGCACGCCTGTCCTGCACACAGGGGAGGGATGCAGGCCGTGTAAGGCTGCCCCCTGCCCAACAGGACATTGATATGCAATCTCAGAGACTCTGGGAACTGCAAAATGTCTGTTCAAAAAAGGGTTCCAAGGGAGAAATCAGGAGCCAGCAGAGGCGGGGGGTGGGGGGGGGTGCTGGTTAGAAAAGAAGGGAACTGGCCCCAGAGTCTCCATGTAGGAAGGCCTTCGGAGGGGGGAGGGCCTGGTTCAGCATTTTACATCAACTGTAAAAACTGTGCACGTGGAGGGTGGGGGAGGTGCCGCAGGACGCGGGAGGGGCTCCATCCTGCAGCCCTTCGGCTTGAGGCCCTCAGGAACGAGGCCTGACACAACGCGGGGTTTGTTCGTGGAAAACCAGCACGGTAGAGCGGCCGTGAGACAGTGTGCAGGGCCAGTGGCCTGGGAGAGGTCTGGGGCGGGGGGGGGCGTTGAGAGCGTGTTGGGGTTGGTCCTGGAGGCTCCGGCCACTTCCCCAGGGACTCTGCTGAGATGTTGTGGCCACTTGGCCCCTCAAGGGGATTCAGGGTGAGGCTGAGCACTCCCCACTCCCCGCACAGGGCCACATTCTGGGCCTGGACAGGGCACTTCGCTCCCTAGACTCTCTGCAGGCCCAGTGCCCGGCTCTGTGGCTTTCAAGGGGCCCACGAACTGTCTGTAGCCGAGGACAAATATACCCGAGCTCCAAAACCCAAGAGGAGCAAAATCCTAATTAATAAACACTTCGTTAGATGTCTACAAAGCGTGACATTATGTCAGCATCACAGTAATCATAAAAACGTCACTCCTGGGGCGCCTGGCCGGCTTGGCCGGTGGAGCGAGCCATTGTTGATCTTGGGGTTGTGAGTTTGAGCCCCGGGTTGGGTGTAGAGATGACTTAAAAAACTTTAAAAAATGTCACCCCCTTGGAAAACCATGTGTAGGCTGGACTTCTCTCACTCGCCAGGGTGCCCACACAGACACCACAATCGCCAAGAAATTGTTCGTCAAACATAAACTAAAATGGATTCCTCACGGTCAGACAACATCAAGATCACAATTATAAAAATTCCTTCAAAGGTTTTTAGAGCAAAGTTTATCATAGGACGTGGGGCATTTGAACATGTTTGCTGCGGTGTGGGGTGCGGCCCCGCACAAGGAACAGGGCACCACTGCTCCCCCACGGGTGACGTGGGAGGGAGTGGAGGCTCTGGTGCGGGACGGTCACGCTCGGCGGGTCACAGAGGCCGACCCGGGTCGGGTCCCGTCTGTCCGGCTGGGGGCTCAGCCCTGTTCCTGGGAGGGGGCCTTCCTCATGCTTCGCAGAACTCTGTCTCTGCCACAGGCCACGGCCGCCCCACATTTGCAGAATTGGCCCACAGGGCTGAGGACAGTGGCTGTCCCCTGCTCTTCCCTGTGCCTCCTGCAGCCACGCGGATCTAGTAGGATCCAGCACTCCCAGCTGGTCCCTTTCCCATAGGATTTCCCGGTCGCGTCCCACGCTGCCGCCTCACCCTGCAAGCCCATTAGTCACTGCCCCTCTCACCCATAGGGCGAGGCCCAGATGGAACTTGGTTCCCTGACTCCACAGTGTGGCCCATCCCACTCCTGCTCTCTCGCCTCCCCCATGCTGGCTGGTCTGCTGCAGGACTGCCCTCTCAGACGCTGCTTAGGATAGTCGTGTTCACTATACAACGATAGTAATGACAGCTGGGACCTATGGAGGGCCTACTATGTGCTAGGCACGTGCTGAGGACTTTGCTGTGCATTTCTCCTGTAACCCTCACAAGGACAGTAGTACGAACTGTATTATCCCCATTCCCTGGGTGAAGAAGCTGAGACTCAGAGAGGTTAAGTAACTTGCCCAAGGTCACACCTCTGGTTAGTAGCAGAGCTAGAAGACGGATCCCCTCAGTCTGGCTCCAGAGATCACCCTCAACACCTGTGTTCTGTGCTCAAAGAGAACCCAGGGCATGAAGGTGGGGGCCACGCCGGGCAGATCCTTGGGGTGGGGGTGGGGGGCGCCCACCAAAGCTATGTCCCGCGACAGTGAAGGTAGGGGGCATGTCTGGCCGGCTGAGCTCTCTCTTCCCGGAAACTGGTGGTGCCCTGGCCATCTCAGAAGGCTCAGCTGTCCGCCTTTTACTGAGTCTGTTAACGGACCTGTGTAAAAAAACGCGGAAGGAAGACGGCTTGGTATTTGCTTTGAGTTGGCCCTTTCAGAAACTCGGCTATTACCTTCCTCTTTCAGCGGAAGTGCACTTGGCACACGTGCTCCACTGGTCTCAGGTGCACGACAGTGACCCGCCGGTGTCGCTGCTACATCAGCGTTGTGTCTCTGTGTGTTTTTCAGTTTGTACACGAGGGCCTTGGGTCCACGTTGTCGCCACCGGCAGGGTGTCGTCGTTTCTCACGCTTCCTCTCTTCTGGCGGCGGCCGGTCTGCACGGTCGTGGCCTCTACCGGGCCGCCCCGCCCTCC
This sequence comes from Lynx canadensis, assembly GCF_007474595.2. Lineage (NCBI taxonomy): Eukaryota > Metazoa > Chordata > Mammalia > Carnivora > Felidae > Lynx > Lynx canadensis. The sequence continues at coordinate 479,044 of NC_044308.2, forward strand.
GCGACCGTTCCCCAGGCCGGGGCCCCGCCCCCCCCAACTCCCGCCGTCGGCCGCCTCCCCGCACCCCGCCCCCTCCCGCAGGTGCTGCGGGCCCCGGGCGAATGGCGCGCACAGGCGGCCCGGGGCAGGTGCCGCGGCCCTCGTTCCCCCGCGCAAGACGCGAGCTCCCCACAGGGCCGGGTCGGGGACCGCCACGCTCGCTGGGGCCGGGATGGAGTCGGCGGGGGCGGCGGGGGCGGCGAACTACAAGTCCCAGGCGGCCTTGCGCGCCCGCGGGCCGTGCGCAGCGGCGGGGCGGGGCGCGCGGGGGCGACGCGGGGGCGCGCTGACGGGGGCGCGCGAAGCCGGGGCGGCGGCGGCGGCGGCGGCGGCGGCGGCGGCTGGGCGGCGATGCCGGGGCCCGGGGCGCGGGCCGAGGAGGAGGAGCGGGAGGGCGCGGCGGCGGGGCCGGCGCGGCTGTGCGGCTACCTGCAGAAGCTGTCGGGCAAGGGCCCGCTGCGCGGCTACCGCAGCCGCTGGTTCGTGTTCGACGCGCGCCGCTGCTACCTCTATTACTTCAAGAGCCCGCAGGACGCGCTGCCCCTCGGCCACCTAGACATCGCGGACGCCTGCTTCAGCTACCAGGGCCCCGACGACGCGGCCGAACCCGGCGCCGAGCCGCCCGCGCACTTCCAGGTGCACAGCGCGGGCGCCGTCACGGTGCTCAAGGTGGGAGCGCGCCCCCGCCCCTCCGGCACCCCGGTCGCTTCCCGGCCCCCGCCCCCGGCGTCCCCGTCCCTCCCTGGCGACCCCGGCGCGGGCGCCCCCGTCCCTCCCCTACGCCCGCCCGTCCCTGGAGTCCCCTCCCCTACCGCCCCCGTCCCGGGCGTCCCCGGCCCTCCCCGCCCCTGGCGCCCTCGTCCCTCCCTTCCCCGCCCGCCCCGGGGCCCAGCGGACCCGGGCTTGGGGCTGCGGGCTGCGCAGTGCCCGGACCCGTCCTTCGCCCCCGCCGCTCTCTTGGGCTCCCCGCGCCCTCCCGGGAGTTCGCGACTGAGGGCTCCTTGACTGGCCTGGGTTACGACCCCTTTGTGCCTCCGCTGCCTCTTTTGTAACGTGGGGGTAACGGTGCGTCTCCCTCGTGGGGCGTGGGGTTGGGTGGGATCCGCCGGTTGCCCTCGCGCTGCACACAGTCGGGGGCGGCGGGGCCCTTAGAGGTCACTCACTGCAGCCCCTCCTGGCGGGCAGGGGCGCTCTGTCGGGGTCGCACAGCCCGAAAGTGGCGGAGCCTGTTTTCTTGGGAGAGGTGGGAAGGGGTTGCTTTAACCGGGTCCGCCCGAGCAAGGCTTCCTTAATCTTGTAGCCGAGACGGGGTGGGAGACGCACAGGCCTCCCCGCCCTCAGGTCCCGGGGGCCCTCCTGCTGAAGTCCGCATCTCCTTCCTGGCCTCGGCCCCCGCCCCCCTCCCCCGAGCCCCCACCCTCAACCGTCTTCCGTGTCGCGGAGCAGCAGGGCTGCGCCGGCCCCGGCCAAGTGCAGAGCGGCGGGGGCCTTGCGGAGTCCCTGGGCCTGGTGAGCGCACAGCTGTTGCCGGACCTCCGAGCCGAGCCGGCAGCAGCTGGAGCTGGAGCTGGAGCCATTCTCAGAGCCGCCGCAGCTCAGCTGTTGCGGTTCAAGCAGACTCTGCGTCCTGGGTTCTTCCAGGCCCTTCCACACCGCTCCAAGTGGGTGCAGACGGCCTGTTCCTCCAGAGGAAGCCAGGCAGGGCTGCAGTTCAGCTCAGGCTGACTTAGAAACCGTTTGTGTAAACTTGGGAAGGACTCCAGGAGCACCCGGACTTGCGCCAGAGAAAGGCTTGTCCTCACTGCGTGTGGACGGCCCTGCGTCAGATGCATTTACTGTGGGATTGTTTGTTGAAGAACGAAATAGAGCATCCTCTTTCAGATTGTCTTAGAGGACTTCCGAGTCCTCTATGAGGTTTGTCGTTTAGAAAAATGCGAATAATGTTGGTGTGGACCTGAGTGGGGCTTTGAGGTTGAGCCCGAAGACCGTGGTGGGAGAGGTGAGCGGTCTGGAACTCGCCCGGGTCTGCCGTGCGCTTGTGCTGGGCGGCTTACGCCACCCGTCTGTCCCAGTGTCCTTTTCAGCCCAGTGAGAGTCTCCCCTTCCTCGAGTTGTGAGCGTCCAGGAAATGTCGTGGGAAATGGCTGACGCAGAGCGGGCACCACGCGGCAGCCACGCGGAGCGGGCAGTGTCCGTGGCCAAGTACATGGTATGGTCACGTAACAGAGTATTATGCAGCAGCGAACGTAAAGAAACGGCTGTCGACACGCTGGGCTCGTAAAACTGAGCAAGAAAAGGTTACAGAATGGTTGCACACAGACGGCACCGTTTACGGGCCGGTTAAAAAGGTCACGCAGATGTCTGTGTGCTGCGTGGGGAGCCGCGTGGGGTGATGAGCCCCGGACTCGGGATGGAGTTTACCCCTTGCCGTGTTTATGTCTGGGACGGGTGGTGGCTGCACCGTGCTTCTTACGGTATCCTGTCCACCTCTGTGTGCATTCAGAGTATTTTAAAGAAGGAGATGAGTTTTGATGTGGATTTCATGGGGATCACCGACTGTGACGAATCTGTAAAGCTGAGGGTCTGCCTTACAAAAACCGTGGGAACGGAGACACAGGCAAGGCCGGGTTCCAGAGTAGGGGCTCACTTGGAGGCGGAATTTTAGCGTATAGTGATAACTTGTGAGCTGCGGGCGTAAAACTTCTGTGGTGGTAAAAGTGGAAATTAGTAATTTATGTTCCTCCCACTTTTCAGGTCCGGGAACTGATTCCTGTAAGTGCTGATGCTTCGTTTCAGGGTCCTCGGCCATGGGGGAGCCCCTGACTTGCAGAGGGGAGCCTCAGGTTAGTGAGGAGGCTTTGGCTCCGGCTGGTTGGGTATCATTTTACAGATACCATTTCTTTTGACAGATGAGTTGAGGAAAAGAAAAATCAGCAGTTTGCTTACTGTGTTATCATGTGTTTCTTGTTTTAAAGCATCTGTCAGCCCTCTCTGGCAAAGCTGTGGTTTCGCTGGCTTTTTCAGAATGTTTTACTGCTTGAGTCTTAATGAAAGCTGATACTGGAATTTCTTGCTAAACTTCTCTATTCCTGAATTCAGGGATCTGATCCAGCGCCTTATTTTACAGATTTTACAAGGAATGGAGGCCAGAGAGGGGCTGTGATTTGCCAGAGATTGGAAGTTAGACTCAGACCCTCTTTGAAAGCAGAGACTCCAGGAATAGTTGAGTGTTCAAAATGCAGAGTATCTAATTGTGTTATCTGCTCTGACAAGTGTGCCTTCTTTGACTTTGAATACCAGTGGTTTGGGATTAGATAAGGTGTAGTAGTTTTCCCTTTACTGCATTTGATTTCTGCCTTTTTCATGTAGTAAAAAGGCACCGGGAACATTCCGCACTTGGAAGTTGGTACAGTGGTCAGGCAGAGGCCGATGCTTCTGGGGCCGGCGAGTCTGGTGTTCTGGAGGCTTCTCCCCGGTGCAGGGGACAGTTGTGGAGCGAGCTGGCGCGCAGGGAGGACTGACTGCGGGTAAAACAGAGCAGGAGTCCCTCTCCTCCGCCAGGTCTCTGCAGCCTGGGGCGCTCCGGGCATCACCAGACTGTCAGCAGATGCATCCCCTCCCTGGGCCCCTTTCTTGGAGCTATTTGGTGCTCAAACGGACGTGGTGTCAGTTTCTGAGCCACGCGCAACTACACAGGCATGCGTCCTTATTCTTAACCCACTTTTGTGGGAAGGATGCACATTTCTCTGGTGTTGAAACCCCTCGCAGCTTAACGACAGGCATGTGTTAGCTCGGGGGAGCCTGGTGTGTCCCACACAGAATGGAGGTGCTGAACCGGCCTTCTGGGCTGAATGGTTCTGCTTGGCTGTCGGGCCCTAGAGGTCCACTCGGCGGTCTTCAAGTGTCATTTAGCTGTTTTATCAAGACCTGACTTCTCATGGGTTCGTCTCAGTCTCCCAGTTAATAAGCTCCTAAGAAGCAGGTGCTGTGTCATCGTGTGACGTCACCGTGGCTTCCTCTGATCCATCATCCACGGCGTGGCCTGCACCCCATTTCCTGATGTTTGTTTGTTTGTTTTTTAAATTTTTTTTTAACGTTTATTTATTTTTGAGATAGAGAGAGACAGAGCATGAACGGGGGAGGGTCAGAGAGAGAGCGAGACACAGAATCTGAAACAGGCTCCGGGCTCTGAGCAGTCAGCACAGAGCCCGACGCGGGGCTCGAACTCATGGACAGTGAGATCGTGACCTGAGCCGAAGTCGGATGCTTAACCAACTGAGCCACCCAGGCGCCCCATCATTTCCTGATGTTTGTAGCCTCACCTCGCGGACGCTGCCCGCAGAGTAGGTGCCCAGGCAGACGTCTGTGGAGTGAAAGCATAGAAGGGGATCACTTCTGGTTTGGGGGCAGGCCTCGGCCCTCTAGAAGGGTGAGCCAGACCCCTCAGGCGAGCTGACTGTCGTGGCGTGCAGCACCCACGAATACAACAGGCGTCCGCTCTTCAGAGAGCTTCACCCCGATTCCGGCTGGTCCCGATTTTCGGTCTGTTGTGTTTCACGTCCGTGGCTGGACTCTGAGGAGCTGGTGTAGTTGGAGGGGGAAGGTTTTAACGACAAGGCCACCGAGTAAATATTTTAGGTCTCGTAACCGTGCTGTTTCTCTGACTGCTCCGCTCTCCTGGGACAGAAACAACCAAGAAGCGAGCGTGGCAGCATTTCTATAATTTTTATCTGTGGCCTGAGATTTGAATTGCATGTGATTTTCACATGTCGCAAAATATGTTCTTTCCGTCTTTTTCCCCCAACCATTTAAAAGTGTAAAAACCATTCCCGGCTCATAGGTGTATGAAAATAGGCGGTGGGCTGGGGGTGGCCCTGGGCTGGGGTTGCTTGAACCTCCTGTTTTAGGAGGGCCTGGGGCACTTCTCATCCGCTCACTCGTTCCCTCTGCTTAGGCCCTGGGGGCTCAGCTGAACAAAACAATCCTGTCCTTGTGGGGCTTTCTGGAGTGTGGGGAGATACGGATAACACCAACCAGTGCTGCACACTGTGGAGGGGACAGGGGTCCCGGTGTGTGTGTGGGGGGGGGGGCGCTGGGAAAGACTTGCAGGGGTGGAGGGGGAAGGGAATGACGGGGGAATGCCAGCGAGGGCCAGGTGTCAGCCAGGGAGATGGGGGGCACAGCTTTTGGCAGGGGAGGCCTTTGGGGCCGAGGCCACAGGAACCAGCAGTTTCCAGCAGGGGTTCAACCTTGTTTTTTCCTCTTCCACACCGGTGGTTGAGTCGTGTCTGATATTTCCATCTAGGTACGTTGGACGATTATCTAGTCTGCGTAGTAAGGGTTGAAGCGTTTATGTTCCACGTTTATGTCCCACGAAGGTTTGAATTGTGAGACTGGAGATACAGTTGCCCTGTGCTGCTTAAGCACCGCATTTCGGGGGCAGCGGGGTCTGGGAAGCTGCCCCACCCGGTGGACTGCCTTTGCTAGAACATTCCCAAATCCACCTTCACCAAATTCTCTCCTGTTCCGCTTCTGCTCGTATGCACGTTACCAGTTTCCTTCCCCTTTGGACGTGGCCGTTTCCCCGAGAAGAGGAGGGCCGAACGCGTCCGGGGTTGAGGTGTGGACACCAAGTGCCAGCTCACGGAGGCTTCGGAGGGGCGGACAGGTGTCCTTGTTCGGGCGCCTTTACCCATCAGCCGCTGGGTTTCAGTCTTCCTGTCTGATCAGAGCGAAATCCCTCCAAGGAAAGCAAAGAACCCTGTTATTGTAGAAATGACTCTCGAAGTGGGGCTTAATTAGGAACCATCATTTCTCTTAGAGGTTTATGCGGTAGGGTCTGGGTGACACCGGGGTGGGCGTCTGCCTACATCCCCGAGGTCCAGTCCTCAGCTGTCACAGAGTGAGCGCAGTGTGGATGGCGACGCTTCTAACTCGCGCCCCCTAAGCCCCTAAATACTCGGCCTGCAGCGGTCGGTGACGTGCGAGGCCCCCTGGGTGGGAAGAGGCCAGGACCATCCCTGGGGAGCCTGCGGATCCCACAATTTCCCAGATAAGCTGTAGCTCACCAGGCCGCTCCGGAAACCCTGAGCAGACAGAGGTTCGGTGCTGTCGCTCCTGGAGGTGGGTCCAGTCCCGTTCGGGTATCGGAGCGCCGATGCTGTGTCCTGCCAGGGTACGTGGCCGCGGGCAGAGACTGTCTGGGAGCACTGCCTCCCCAGCATTCAGGGGAGTGGCAGGCGTGTCGCAGATGCTCAGTGTGACCGGATGCTCCTGTCGCAGTGTCTGTGTGGTCGTCAGCAAGTGCCTCGAGAGCATCTGCTGTGCTGTAAGGTTATGCTTTTCCTGCAGATGTGGCGATAGTTTTTCCACGCATTTAAGAAACTATAGTATCGGGACTTGAAAAATAGTCTAGCACCTGATGCCTTTGGAAAACCTTCGCAGAGAAGCCGTGTTTGGCTGCAGGATTCAGCGCTGGGCGTGAAGGTGGGATGCCCGCCGGTGTCTTGATTCTGGGGGGCGGGGGTGGCATCTTCCCAGAGTAAGCGAACAGGAGGGGTCCTGTATGTGCAGGACCGATTTGCATGTGGCCCGGAGCCAGACGTCTGTGGTCCGTGTGATAATCCTGTGAATACTGCAGCACTGGGGAGACCTTGTGACGGTCATCGAGGGCTCCCCGCAGGAGGTCGGCCGGGGAGCGGTTGGGTTTTGGTATGACTGCGTAGCTGCTCACAGACGGAGCTCCTCTTGGGCCAGCGGGACGTGTTCCCAGTCATTTGCTTACCTTTCCCAGGCTGATTTTGTGGGAGAACCGGAATCTGGTGGGGAGGGGTCCGGAGCCGAGTCCTTCAGACTTCGGGCCCTTCCCAGGCCCCCCAGAAGGGAGCAGCGCTCCGTGTGCGCTCGGTCCGCCCCTCAGAACGGGTCTGAGTGTCGGATGGCAGGCCTGGTGGTGGATGGGGGTGGGCAAGGCCGTGCCGTCAGAGGTGTTCACCTTGCATTATAGGAATTATTTGTAGGCAGTAGGCCCGATTTTCCTGTCCCTTCAGGTCTGTGATGTCGAGGAAAGACTGTGCTTGCAGACAAGGTGGCCTGACTTTCCAGGAGTGACGCGGTCAGTCAGCCTTTCGCCTAACGGATCTTGTCGAGCGAGGCCGTGATGGGCGCCTGGTGAGAGTCAGGCGCTGTCTCCGGCCTCGGGGAGCTTGTCCTGTCCTGTTCTGAGGTGTGATTGGGGCATTGTCTTCAGTGGCTCTGTGGGTCGGAGGAAGTCATGACGTGCTTTTGCTCTAAGGGTCATTCATCCCCGAGTCAGGATTGCTCGGGCCCTCAGAGGGCAGCGTGCCCTGACCCTGGGGGCCGAGTGAGGGATTGGGGTCCCGTAGCGGGGCGGCAGCCGCTTGGGCGCTAGAGTCTTCCCCAGACACATGAGGGATGTGTCATTATCTAAACCTAGCAGTTTGTGGCACTTGCTTCGTATTTCGACTTTAATCCATCGGTAGGAAGTTAGGCTCACGTGTAGCGGGTGGTGCACAGACACCTGAACCGCCCCGTACCCAACCCGTGCTGCAGCCTAGGCTTAAGAGGATTAGCCACGGGAGATTTGGAAATGGACAGTGTGGACGATAAGCTTCCCCATGGGGCTGCCTTAGCCGTGAGGCGGTGGTGTCTCCCGGCAGGGACGAGGCGTGTGCCAGAGGGGGACAGACCTCTGCTGCCTGGGAGCCGTGCCCGGCGCCCCCGCAGACCCTGTCCCGGTGGTCTTTCTTTCAAATCTGCTGTTTAAAGGAACCATCTTTTTCGGAACCGTGGTTCTCAAACTGCATGTAGGAAAGGAGCCTCCTGGGATCCTCTTTCTGCACACTGTCGGTCCTGCCCCAGGGATCCTGACTCGGTTGGTAGGCCGGAGTGCACCTCGGGAATCCGCATGTTTATCCGTCACCCCGGCCCTCCCGCTGCAGCTCTGGGGGCCTCTCTTCGGGAACCACTGCCGTCATTCGGATCGTGACTTCCCCCTGGCTGTGAAGTCCAGAGGGGCCGGGCTGCTGATGGTTTTCTGTGCGACTGGAAGCAGTTGTGTGGACGGAGACCAGTGAGGCGTGAGCCCCTTACCCTCAGGTTGACGCCCTGTGGTTTCTGCCTGCGCATCTGCTTTGCATTCTGAGTTTCTACGAGCAGTGGTTTGGGGCCTGGCACCCCGCCCCAATTCCCCCAGGCCCTGAGGTTTGTGTCTCCTGGGCCAGTAGTGCTGCCCAGCGTCCTGGGGGTATTTCTGGGGGGTGCGGTTTAGTGATCGACTCCACTGAGGAGCTCATAAGGACTTGTAGAGCCCCCAGATTCTCACCCAGCAAAGGGTGAGTGACAGAGTGGCCTAGGGGAGCCACCCAACACTTTCCTGAGACACCAGCTCTGCCCAGAAGACTGTTAGAAATCAGTAGGGGCGCCTGGGTGGCGCAGTCGGTTGAGCGTCCGACTTCAGCCAGGTCACGATCTCGCGGTCCGTGAGTTCGAGCCCCGCGTCAGGCTCTGGGCTGATGGCTCAGAGCCTGGAGCCTGTTTCCGATTCTGTGTCTCCCTCTCTCTCTGCCCCTCCCCCGTTCATGCTCTGTCTCTCTCTGTCCCAAAAATAAATAAACGTTGAAAAAAAAATTAAAAAAAAAAAAAAAAAAGAAATCAGCATGCCTCCCAGATGGCTCGCAAACTCGCTTAAAGGGTAGGATCTCTGGTGCCACGTTCCCCTGACCCCTCTGGGTCTCTGGTGTGTGGGGCCTGGAGCCTCCCCTTCCCAAGCCCCAGTTCCTAAAACTTCATATTAAGTCATTCATTTCTGTGTTCTATTTTTTTTTTTTAAGTTTATTTATTTTGAAAGAGAGCGTGGGGAGGGGGAGAGAGAGAATCCCAAGCAGGCTCTGTGCTGTCAGGACAGAACCAGATGCGGGGCTTGATCCCAAGAACCGTGAGATCAAGAGTCTGACTCTTGCGGTGCCTGGGTGGCTCAGTCGGTTAAGCGTTTGACTTCAGCTTAGGTCACGATCCTGCAGTCTGTGAGTTCGAGCCCCACGTCAGGCTCTGTGCTGACAGCTCGGAGCCTGGAGCCTGCTTTGGATTCTGTCTTCCTCTGTCTCTGCCCCTCCCCTGCTCATGCTCTGGTCTCTCTCTCTCAAAAATAAATAACCATTAAAAAAAAAATTTTATAAAAAAGAGTCCGACGCTTAACCGACTGAACCACTCATGTGCCCCTCCCGTGTCCTACTTTTAAGTTAAAAACTGAAGCCGGAACAGCGCAGTGCTGTGTGGTGTGTGGAAACATCATAGGCAGGGTGGTGCGGGGCTGTCCACGGGCTGCTGGCTGTGGCTGCAGTCTGCATTTCTCCTGAGTCCGTAAAACCCTGGCTCTCCCTGATTGTGCAACAGCAGAGCTGATAGGGAGCCACAGGAATGCAACCCTGTGGCCACTCGGAGGCCACGTGCCCCTTTCTCTCTGAAACAGAAAGCGCCTTGGCGGGCTTCCGCACTTCCTGCGGGGAGAGCAGACCCAGAGAGTGGCCTTGCCCTTTTCTTGGCGAAGTCCATCACCTGGCCCGGCCCCCCACGATCCCTTATCTGTGGTGCCGCCTCATCTGTGAGCGTGCATTTGCTTTGCCGCGTTCCTTGTCTGGGCCCTCCTTCCCTGACCCTTGCCCTCGGTTGCTCATCTCTGTGACATCGCTGAAGCTGGAAAGATGTCAGCTGACAGGTGGGTCTGTCTCGGGGGATTTGCTCTTTGAAAGAGGGTGCTTGAGTGGTGAAGGGGGAACCCCTCTGGTGTCTGTGTCCCCGAGTGGGTGGAAGGTGGGGTCTGGGTTCTTGCCCAGCCTTTGAACAGGATGGAGACCACAACTCATGTAATTTTTTTCATAGCTAACATGAAAATGCTCATTTCGAGTTAGCAGTTTGGAAAGGTAGGAGGTATGAGCTCGTGGCATCACCAGAGGATGAAGGTCGGTGCAGACGCGTCCGCTTTCCGGGGGCCGGAGGGCCCGCACAGACGCCCTTCTCCGTGTCTGCCACTGGCGTGGACTCAGGCTTCAGCGCCCTCCCAGGGAACAACTACATCTGTTTCATTGGTACGGGGCCAGATCTCCTGAGATCCTGGCCAGGCTCGTGATTTCGAAACATTCAGAAGAAAATTTGGAACCTAAAGTTATTTATCAGATTTGGGTTGTCGTCTGTTTTTCCTCGGAGTCTTGTATCATCAGACCACTTACAATATTGTTGTGCTTTTTATTCCTTATGGAAGAATTACCTTAGATGCGCCTTGGGGATCTAGGGCTTTTCCGGGCTTAAGAAACAAGATTCCCTCATGACAAGCAGACATCGTGTCCTTTTAAGCAACGTGGCCGGAGAGGTGCAGACCGGGTCCGTCCCTCTGCGCACCCTCCTTTCTGTGGCTCTTCGGAGACTGGTGATCACGCCGATTCTTCCCGCCCTGCAGACGTGGGTGGGCCCTGACCTCCTGGGGAGGAGCCCAGGGCCTGCACTCTGAGCGCGCGACCGACATGCTGTGTCGTCACATAGGGCAAGACCGGTCCTGCCAAGGACGGCAGGTGGGACGTCTGGACCGGGGCTTGAGGCGTGCATCGGAGTTCGCAGGTGGTTGGTGGGGCAGGCGGAGCGCGGGCCGTGGAAGCCGACTTGGGCTCTGCTTGCGTGTGGTGTGGGGAGGGCTGCCGTTCCGCGGAGTGGGGTGAGGCGTGGGCCGGTTAGCGTGCGCACTGCACGGCCCGCGGAAGCCATCAGAGTCTTGAAGCTTGGGGTGCGGGTGACCTCACCGGGTGGGCGTGAGAAGAGGCTTTGGGGCACGCTGCTGCCGCGGGGGGCCGAGGCGGATGAGCCAGGAGAATGCCAGGAGCGCGAGCCGGGAGCTGGACAGACCTTGACCTTGGAGAGCTGGCGACACCCTCAGGCTGGAGAGCGGCTTCTGTCTTCCGTGCCTCGTGCGTCGCGCACGGCGCTCCCGTCGTTCCCCGCAGTGGGTCCGCAAGTCGCGTGCTCAGCTCAGAGTCGTGGCCGAGAGCGTCCAGTGGACCCTGCGGACCGACGGTCGTGCTCCCTGGGACCCCGCTCTGTGTCGCCCCTGGCGCGGAAGCTACCTTTGGCGCGAACCGCTCCGGATTTTACGTGCACCGTGTCAGTATTCGGGAGGTACCGCGGGGAGATGCGGAGATGGGCGCGGTCGTCCTCCTCCTCTTCGAGGGATAGACGAGGGACAGACGCGGGCTGGAGCTCTGGCGGGGCCAGCCAGCGAGGTCTTGGGTGGCGGAGGGGACGCGGTTCGTGGCTGCCCAGGGAGCTGCTTGTGGGGCCCCGTTCTGAGCCGGACGTGCGCGACCTCCTGTGACCCTCAGAGCCGGCTCAGCAGGTCGGTTCCTCCCTTCCCGTCCCACCCGCCGGCCGGTTGCACACGTTGCCTAACAGCACGCGGCACGGGGGTGGGAGGGGGTGGGGGGTGGGCGGACAGTGAGGCTCCAGGCACCGTGCGCGAGCCCGGGCTCAGCGGGTGATACCGCCCTGGCCGCAGGTGCCCAGCGCTCAGGTTGATGTCTGGCACGTGGCTCGTGCTCACGTGACAGCGCACCCCCCCCCCCCGCCCACGTGCACGTCACGTTGCGGCCCAACGTTCTTCCGGCGTGTGTTTACGCACGAGGAGCGCGTGAGAGGACGCACCCCGCAAGGTCAAGTTCGTTTCCCTCTTTTTCCTCCTTTCCCACCTTTTGCACAGCAAATGCGAATGTTACTATTCTTTGAAATAAAAGTCTAGAAAGACAGATACCATATGTTTTCACTCTTATGTGGATCCTGAGAAACTTAACAGAAGACCATGGGGGAGGGGAAGGGGAAAAAAGGGAGGGAGGGAGCCAAACTGTAAGAGACTCTTGAAAACTGAGAACAATCTGAGGGTCGATGGGGGATGGGAGGGAGGGGTGGGTGGGTGATGGGCATTGAGGACGACACCGGTTGGGATGAGCACTGGGTGTTGTATGGAAACCAATTTGACAAATTTCATATTAAAAAAAATGAAAGTCTAAAGTACGCTGTTTTTTTTAAAATGTTTATTTTTGAGAGAGAAAGCATGAGTGGGGGAGGGGACGCATAGACGTTTCCTCTGCAGGCCTTCTCGGGACTAGAAAGGTCTCTGCGGTCCACGATTACGGGCATGTTGCAGTAGCCACGGCTCTTTTGTTGCCTGGACAGGAATCAGCCCCGTGACGCGCTCCGCCCTCCCGGGCGTCCGTCTGTCCCTGTGGCTCGCAGTCCTGGGCTCTTCCCTGGCGCGCAGGGTCCTCGGGGCCTCCCGGGCGCTTCGGGGGCGCGGTTCACGGCTCACGGCTCGGCGGGAACCTTCCCCCGAATTTTTGCCGACGCCGAGTCAGCCCTTCAGCCCTTCCATCTACGAGGTTCCTGTCGCCAGAGGCAGAAAGAGACAAACTTGATTTTAATCCTTTAGGCATTTCCTGGTGACTTAAATGACTTTTGTTGTACATTCAAATCGTGAATCAAATTTGAATCCATTTTCTTCTCTTCCAAACTTTTAACCGGTTGTCCTGATGCCATCGCTCAATAACTAAGGTCTTTTCCCTGCTGATTTTCCTTGAAGTGCGACATTTGGTATCTGCTGTGTTCAATTTGCTGGCCGCGCAGGCCTTTGTCACGCGCCTCCCAGCCTCGTAGGGCATAGCCCCAGGCCTTGTGTTTTTTGTTCAGAATCTTGCAGGTTAAACTGCAGATGAATTTCAGAATTTCTGTGCTGTGCTTTGAAGAGCTCCTTTAGAATTTTGACTGGATTTTTGGGAAGTTTCTGTGATGCATGAGGATTTCTTCAACCAGGTATTTTCGTAGTTTGATTGTAATTGTGAATCTGACTCTAGCTGGTTGTCGCTGCTGTAAAGGAGACAGCTCACTGGGAGTGTCTCGGGAGACCACGTCTCCCCCAGTTGTGTGCGAACGGCGACACTTGGCCCTCGTTGGCGCTCGGTAAATATTTGTCAAGGGAATGAACAAACATTTGTGTGTGCGTGGCATCGTTCCCTTTTCCTTTTTTTGGATGGATAAGTCGAGATAGGTCTCCAGGAAGGTCACGGAGTCCAAGCAGGCGAGGGTGTGCTTTGATGGGCGGGGACCCTTTACCAGGGGAGCGAAGGGCTGGGATCCGGGGGGTAGGGGAATGTGGCTGGGGGACAAGGCCTGAGACCCGCCCCTCCCCCAGTAGCACGCCCCCTGCCAGGAGCGTGGGCCCTGAGTGAGCACGTGTTGAAATGAATTCACTTGGACCGATTAATGCGGGACAGTTCTGAGCCCTGGGGACAGAGACAGGCTGGGTGGGGAGCGTCCCGGGGTCCAGGGGAAGGGACAGGTGGGGCCCTGCTCCCTCAGGCGTGGGGGCTTCTGGGTTTGGGGCTGGTGGAGGTCTGGGGACAGAGGCCCGCGGGAGCAGCTAGGGCAGACTAACGAGGGACGCGAAAGGAGTGCGCCCGCCTCCGTGGGAAGCTCACCTCGGGTGCGTGCTGGTGTGAGCTCTGGAGGTAGCGTCTGTGCTGGGCTTTGAGGGACGTGTAGGGGTCACAGAGACCGGTGTTCTGGGAGACTCGGTGTGGTTCCCGTGAGTCTTCAGACTGATGGTGGTCACATGTCTCATGCAGGCACCTTCTGTGTGCTGAGCCGAGCCTGGGCTCTGCCCCTTGCAGCATGATTGGAATGCCCGTGTGGCTCTCCAGAATTTGGGATCAGAGCATTTAAATTGGGGGTGGTGTGGGGCAGATACCCACTCTCTCCCAGTCCTGCTCCCCACCCCTCTGGCCGGTGGGTGGGTGCTTGGCAGATGTGGTGGCGATAGGCTTTAGCACCGACTGGCTCGTTCGTCACCAGCGGGGCTGGAGCTCAGCGGTGAGCTCCTGGTGACAGACTCGCTGGGGTGTTCTGTGACACCACATCACTTGGGGGTCCTGCTGCCCCGTCCAGGAAGGGCATCTGTGAGCCCGATGAGCCAGGCTTCTTGTTGTGGTCCCTGAAGAGTGTTGGCATCTCTGTAGGTAAAGAACTGAGAAGCCTTCTCAAGTCATAGTGTCCTTGGGAGGAGCAGTGGTGGCTGCCCCACACTCAGGAACCTGCTGCCTTTGGCCTGCGTTTCAGTCCTTGAGGCCACTGCCCACCCCCTGGGTTTCTGCCAACCTTGGCTCTCAAAACGGACTGAATTTACTGTTACCTCTAGACCAGTGCTGTCAACATGAATACGGTACGAGCCGTAACAGATGCTTGTAAGTTTTCGGATACAGATGAGGTAGCTTTAATATATGTTATTTAATCCACCGTGTCCGAAATATTTTCGATCGTGTGGCACCGGCTGCGTTTCGCATGCTCAGTGGCCACTGTGCTGGACCTGGCAGATCGGGACCAACGTTACGTGTCGGACCCAGACTGGACCCGGGCGCCTGAGAGATTTCGTTTGTGATTCTGATTCAATCCGGGCTGAGTCAGGTCGGATCTCCGTTCAGTCCTCCATGGGGGGAGACCAGAGGGAGGACACGGAGGTGGTGCTTCGACTGACGGGGCCGCCCTGCCTGCCAGCCTGCGCTTTTGTGTCTGGTCTGAGCGCCTGACGGTGGGGCCCTCGCAGTCTCCTGTCTCCCTGATGGCAGCACACGGGATCGAAGTCGGGGTGCTTTCAGTGATTTCTGGATCCTCTTTACTTATTTGTGCTTGCTTGTTCATTATTTTGAGCGAGGGTGCGTGAGTGAGGGAGGGGCAGAGAGAGGGAGAGAGAGAATCCCAAGCAGGTTCTTCACAGTGCAGAGCCCGATGCGGGGCTCAAACCCACAAACTGTAAGACGATGACCTGAGCTGAAACCAAGAGTTAGATGCTCACTGGCTGAGCCTCCCGGGCGCCCCAAAAGGGAAGGAGCCCCAGTCAGTCATTGCCTCGAGGTGGTTTTGGGTGCCTTCCCGACCAGGTTTTTGTAACACGAGTAGTAAGTCAGACGTTGAAAACATGTGACTTTAACGTTTGTTTTTGCCCAGGAATTTAGTGAGAGATACTCATGAGGTTACTGACTGTTCCCCCGTCAGATGTTTCCCTTTAAATCGGAGCATTCTCGCACAAGCACAGCTTTCGCCGTGTCTGCAGGGGCTGGGAGAGAGGCTTGTGACGGGTTCGGTTGCCCTGTGCCCTTTCTGGCACTTGCTGTCCTTGGTGTTAAAAGTTTTAGCCATTGGACGTGCCGCCCGGTTTTCAGTCTGCAGAGGTATTTGTATGCTCTCCAGGTGCCATCAGCTGGAACCACTGTCATTTGATGTGACGCGGCCAGGATGCAGCCACACGTGCACGAGGTGTGAGTTCTTGAGACAGGACGTGTGTGTGTGCAGCGTGAAAGGGCGGCGAGACCATGCCGTCCTCCAGGCTTCCGTGGAGGGTGTTGTGTCATCTTGGGATGTGGGAAGATTCTCATCAGGGCTGGATTCCTGGTGTTCGTGCTGTTTACTGGCCGGGTGAGCAAAGCCGCTCACCCTGGCGGGGAGATGTCCTTGGCCTGTTCTTCCTGACACTCCCCTCGAGGGGCAGGGTGTGCGTCTGTCTTCGTGGGACGTGGTTTGTCCCAGCCCTCGGTCCCGTCGTTGGCCTTGACTCGCTCTCTCCTTCCTCTCGTAGGCTCCTAACCGCCAGCTCATGGCCTACTGGCTACAGGAGCTCCAGCAGAAGAGGTGGGAGTACTGCAACGGCCTGGACGCCGCCACGTGGGACAGCAGGGCCTCCCCGGCCCCGGGGGACTTCTCGCAGGGTCTGGTAGCCAGAGACAACTCAGGTAAGTCAGAGGCGGGGGGCCGGTGGCACTTCCTTGGGCGTGGCCGTGTGACCGGGCAGGGCAGGACAGCGTAGAAGCCCGGAACAAAAGTGACGGCGATGACCCCTCCGATGGCACTCCTGGAGCCTGCGTGCTTCCTCACGCAGAATCCCGTTCCACCCGATAACGACCTCGGGGCTCAGCGAGGTCCGTGCCCAGCACCCTGAGCGGATTGGCGATGGGGGTCTGCGGGCCGTGACCCCCGTCCTGACTGCAGGGCCAGACCCCGTGTCTGCCCCGCTGACGTGCTCGTGGCCCGAGGTCACCCATGTTTGTGTGCACTTGGTTCTCAACATGCTTGGCCCATGGCACCGTCACGTCCCTGAGGGAGAGTGACCGTTAGATGCGATTCCGTATTCTAGGTCTGTGGCATCTCCACGACTCTGGGCGAGTCAAAGTGTGGAGGTCACGTGGCTTTATGTTCAAACATCAGACTTATGGCTGCAGGGTCTTCTCGGGCCTGGTGGTGTGGAGGCCCTCACGGAACACAGCAGGTGGCCGTTACTCGCGGACCATCCCTGCAGAGAGCGTGGGCGGGCCGTGTTCGTGGCTCCTGTCTCCCCGCGGCGCGGAGGGCCACCGGGAAGAAGCAGGCCGCCGAGGCCGTTGCACCCGCGTGTCTTGACGATCAGAGACGCCGACGCCGGAGCCTGGCCAGCGAGGGCCGCTTCTCACGCCTACGGAGACGTGTGGCCGGTGCTTCATGACGCCCACGGGCCTGCTCGGTCCCCCGCCAGCCGCAGCCGGTCCCGGCATCCTCGCGGCCCTCGTTTCGGACACGGGTGCTGGGACTCCTCCGAGTCTTCCCCCTGCAAACCCGACGTCCCGCCTGCCACGTGTTCCCCGACCACAGCGTCTTCTGCAGCTCGGCTCCGGTCAGTGAGGCACGGCTGAACGTCGGCCACGCCTGTCCGGTGCGTGCTTCTCACGGACGCCGACACCGAAGGGACGTCCCTGCGTCTAGTGCCCGGTTCTGTGTCGGCTGGGGTGTTGGGAGCCGCCGTTCTAGGACTTTTGACGAGAAGAGGCTCCGTAGCTCGGCCTGGATGCCACGTGAGCATTGGAAACGCTGCCGGGAAGCGGGCGGACTGGTGCCGCGGGTGCCTTGTGCCCCTGTTTCTTTGTTCAAGTTTATTATAATCTGTGCACCTGACACGGAGCTTGAACTCACAACCCCGAGATCAAGAGTCACAGGCCCCGCTGACCGAGCCAGCTAGGCACCGCCTGGCTCTTTGTCCTGAGGACGCAGTGGGTCTGACAGACCCAGGGCGCCAGACCGGAGGGAGTAGGTCTGTAACATAAATCCTTCCTTTCTCGGAGCCACGTCTGTGGCCGGGGAGCCGAGGAAGCATCTGAAGCCCACGGCTGGTTCTCTTTATTTGGTTCGGGGCCAAGCGGGGCCTCTGACGTTTGCTTGTCTGTTCGGCAAGGTGGGCACGCAGGGTGGGCACGCAGGGTGGGCCTGGTCCCTCCTCTCGCGACGTTCCGGTCACGCTGTGTGAAGATAAAGTCAGGGAACCGTGGGACGGGAGGTGTGGGTAGCAGGGGTGCATGGGACGGAGCCCACAGCGGGTCCCCTCCGCGGAAGCGGAGTCTAGGCCGGGGCCTGAGGATGACCTGGGGCGGGGGAGGAGTCCAGCGAGGCCCCCAGCAGCTGCCTCTGAGGAGCCAGAGGGGGCCGAGCGGGGCGTGGGGGCAGCGCGAGAGCGCCTCTCCCTGAGGGTTTGGCACTCGGGGCTGCATCCTCAGGGCAGTTCCGCGTGTGGACGTCACTCTCACCGCAGACCTGGATTTTGGCATCTACGGAGAGAGAAGTTTGGACTGCTGGGCGGCTGTGAGACTCTTGTCGTGTGGGAAGTCAAGACGAGGCTGTATTTTCGCCTTTTGGTCATCAGAGAGAGGGCTTGGTCAGAGGATGAAGTGCACGAGGGCGGGATGGCAGGCGTGGGCAGGGCGCCCTGTGATGCCGCTGGAGCCACCGTTGTTTGGGACTCTGATCTGCACGAGGAATGACGCTGTCCCGCTCTGCCTCATCACCCGCCGTGCGGGGTATTTCCAGGTGTCCGGCGCCACCCGGCCCCGAGCTGCTGGGGGCGGCGTCACGGGCGTGGACACCTCCCCGTGGCAAGCAGTGGTGCACCTCGGGAGGCCGCTCCGTCGGGTGGGAGAAGCCCCGGAGCCCGGGTTCGTGTTGCGCCTCCAGGGTCCACGGCCTGAGTCCGGTCTCCTGCCGCGAGGTGTTTTCCTGGAGCTGCAGTGCACGTCACCTTTGGCGCTTTTGTACAAGAATCGATCGGCAGCCAAGACCACGCGGCTCGTGAGCCGATAGTACTGCTACCTGGGCCTCCAGGGAGTTTGCCGACCTCGCTCTGGGGCCCCGGGCGTGTCTGTCCTTCGGAGCCTTGGTCTCCTCGTCTGGGGGACGGAGAGCGTGGTGCCGTCTCCTCCGGCAGCCTGTGCTCTGGGCAGTGCCGCGTACCTGCCCTTTAGGGACCATGGAGCCACGGTCTGCGTTTCCGAGGAGTCTGTGGCCCGGCGAGGCCAGGCCAGTTCAGAGGCACGGGGCTGGCCTCAGGAAGCGGAAGGCGCGGCCGTTTCGGGCGCCAGGTTCCGAGGCCAAGCGGGGGCAAGAGTTTCCACCCCCCCCCCCCCAGCCCCAGCCCCGAGAAAGCTGGACGGACGGTCAGGGGCCAGACCCGCGGTGGCTCGACAAGCAAGAGCACGGTGAGCCATGGGTCAGACGTGCCGAGCGAGGAAGGGACCTGTCGGCCGGATGGGGGGCTGGGATCGGCCCGGAAACCACAGCGGTCACGGTGAGGGCTGCGGCAGAGCAGGTGGAAAGAGGCGGGCGGCGGGGAGAGTGTAGGGGAGGGGAGGCCCCCCTGCAGCCCTGTTACGCGGGTCAGACGGCAGGCTGCCTGGGGTGCGGATCGCGTCCAGCTGCGGTCGACAGGAAACCTCACCAACAGGGACGTGTTTGCCTCGCGGTGGGCTGCTTCCCGGCACCGCCGCCCGGCGTTCGCCGTCCTGACTGCATCCGCTTTCCTGCTCGGGGGCGGAGGCGGGGGGGGGGGCGGCCCCCCCCCCCCGGGTCAGGAGGGAGCCCTCCGCCCGAGCCTCAGGAGCTGGGACGCTGCCACGTGGCCTCCCCTGGCCGGAAGCGAGGTGGGGAAGCAGGTGTTGGAGCTGAGCACGTGGCCCGATCAGAACCGGCGTCGTAAGGGAGGGAAGGCCGCGGTGAGCTCGGAGAGGCGGCGCGCACCGTCCCGCGATCGCCGAGGTTTGCTTTCTGGGGCTCTCGTCTTCCGGGTGAGAGTCTGTTCTCGTGCCTGGGGTCTGCAGCTTCAGGTCAGCCCGGCTGCGGGACGAGGGGACGGCCTGGCTGCATCCGTCTCCTCTCCTGCCTCCACCCCGGGGCCTGGCCTCCGGAAGCGCGCCGTGCCTCAGGCACGGCTCTGCGCGTCTCTGTGCTCGCGCGACCGAGACCTAGTTTCAGCACGAAGGCATGCTTTGCGGAGACCTTCCCGGCCGCGGGGCGTGAGGCGGCTGGACCCGCAGGAGGCCCCACGAACAGCTGAGAGCTCGTGGTGAGCGGCGCGCCCGGCTCGTTCTCGCTTCTGTCCCGCGTAAACCGATCGGCAGACGAGCAGGGATGCCAGACTGTGTGCGGCCCGGGTGCCCGTCTGCGGACGGGGGCGTATCTTGTGGAAAATGGCAGAACAGACGGGACTGCACGTTTCCCTCTCGGAGGGGGCTCGTGGGGCGGGCAGCCGTCAGCGGCTCGGAGGAGCCCCACAGCCTGTGCCACGGGCCCGGGCGCACGCCGATGCGCCCCCGGCCCTGTGGAGCCACCCCAGGTCCACGTGCTCACTTGAGCTGTCCGCCCCGCGAGGTGACCCCAGCAGCTGTGCCTCTCTGATCCCGTCCGCAGGATGCCACCAGTCGCGGTACTCCAGCCGTGTCTGAGAGGCAGCCTGTCCCTGCGGGGAAAGCCCTCAGGACTGAGGGCTGACGGCGCTTCCGCGTCTGTGAACGGGACGCTCTCTGCGACTTCTGCTCTAAAGGGGATTTCTCAAATCAGATCGGGAAAGGGAGCGCGTGCCGGAGGTTGGATTCCAGGTGTACCTGGGAGGAGCCTCCTTGGGGCTGCGGGCAGATGGGGTGCAGGTGGGCTGGGGAGGGTGGGGGGAGGTGGGCTGGGGGGGTGTTACTGTGGGGGGTGGGAGGTGGGTGTTGGGGAGGGTGTGTGAGGTGAGCTGGGGGGTGTTATTGCGGGGGGTGGGTGTTGGTGGGAAGGGGGGGAGGTGAGCTGGGGGGGGTGTTGGGGAGGGTGGGGGAGGTGAGCTGGGAGGTGTTACTGTGGAGGGTGGGAGGTGAGTGTTGGGAAGGGGGGGAGGTGAGCTGGAGGGGTGTTGGGGGGAGAGGTAAGCTGGTGGGGTGTTGGGGAGGGTGGGGGAGGTGAGCTGGGGGGGTGTTACTGTGGGGGGTGGGAGGTGGGTGTTGGGGAGGGTGGGTGAGGTGAGCTGGGGGGTGTTATTGTGGGGGGTGGGTGTTGGTGGGAAGGGGGGAGGTGAGCTGGGGGGAGGTGAGCTGGGGGGGGGGTGTTGGGGAGGGTGGGGGAGGTGAGCTGGGAGGTGTTACTGTGGAGGGTGGGAGGTGAGTGTTGGGAAGGGGGGGAGGTGAGCTGGAGGGGTGTTGGGGGGAGAGGTAAGCTGGTGGGGTGTTGGGGAGGGTGGGGGGAGGTGGGCTGGGGGGGGTGTTACTGTGGGGGGTGGGAGGTGGGTGTTGGGGAGGGTGCGTGAGGTGAGCTGGGGGGTGTTATTGTGGGGGGTGGGTGTTGGTGGGAAGGGGGGGAGGTGAGCTGGGGGGGGTGTTGGGGAGGGTGGGGGAGGTGAGCTGGGAGGTGTTACTGTGGAGGGTGGGAGGTGAGTGTTGGGAAGGGGGCAGGTGAGCTGGAGGGGTGTTGGGGGGAGAGGTAAGCTGGTGGGGTGTTGGGGAGGGTGGGGGAGGTGAGCTGGGGGGTGTTGGCGAGGGTGGGGTCTGAGCGTCTTGCAGGAGAGGGGAGGTGGTGCAGACCAGAGAGAGGAGCCATCAGCCGGGTGTGGGGCCTCCCCCGAGACTCAGGGGTCTCTCAGAGGGAGGTGGCAGGACACGCAGGTCAGAGGGCAGGCGCGTGAGCCCCCGGGCCCTCCCGTGCCAGCTCTTCATCCACCGGTCGTTCGCTTGTTGTTCATCTGGTTCCCAGTCGTTACTGGGCCCGTCTTCTCTACTGTTCACGAGACTTCTGTCTGCCGTGGAAGCAGCCAGCCCAGACGTGTGGACCAGCCCCCCCGGGGGCCCTGAGAGCCCCTCCGCATTGGTGCCTGGGTGGACACTCTGCTCCCAGGTCTTTCTGTGGCTTCCGACCGCCGCTGCTCAGTCTGGGAGACTCGCTCGATGGCGCGGGAAGAGGCTTTTCCTGCCAAGACCCCGCTGTCCCGCTCCCACAGAGCTGTCTCTCCTGCAGTGTCTGCTCCGTCACCTGTGGGAATGGCCTTTCCCCATCGCTTTGCCCGCTTTCACGGACGGGGCAGCAGGCCAGGAGTGGGAGAGGAGGGCGGCCGCTGTCGGGACACGTCCGAGTGGCCCATGGGCCCAGGGCTCCGGGTCCGGGAAGCCGGGGCCACCACGAAGGCGCATGGAGGCGTCTGAAAGGAACAGAAAACGTCTGAACGCGCCGACCGTCCCTCCCGAGCGAAGCCACAGGATCCTGCACCGGCTGGTGGGTCCGCTCACCGCCATTCAGGACTTCAAGGAAATGCTGCTGTGACCTAGTTTGTGTCCTCGAGGCGGTTCCTGAATGCTGATGTGAGGACTCGTGTGGACGCAAAGCCAGCCGCTCGCTCTGAATTAAGTAAATCTCCCACTGTCTTCTAAACATCGAAAACAAGGCAAACTGACAAGAAGAGCCAAACGTGGGAAACTGCTTCTTTTTCACGTTCGGTAATGACTCGCGGCGTCGGTCTGTTCTGCCAGTGCCCTCTCCGGCCCCCGGCCCTTTGCTCCAGCCGGGCCCCGGGGCCCAGAGCTCCTCGGGAAGGTTTCCAGTGCGGGCCAGGCGTGCTCTGCGCCCACAGGGGCTGTTCTCCTCGCTCCCCCAGCCTGCACAGGAAGGAGAGGCGGCCAGCTCGTCGTGGACATGGGTGCAGCGTGCTGTGTTCACCCCCTGGCCCGGCCTGTGGTGCCCTCCCCGAGCGTGTGTGGAAGCCCCCCCATCAGGGGAGCCCAGGCTTCCGCGTCCCCCGCTCTGGAGGAACAGAGGTGCCTTCTCACAGCTGTGGTCGCTGCGCCTGCTGTGTCCGTCTTCCAGGGCACAGGCTCCTTCTCTCCGGCCCTGGCCCTGGCTCAGGCTCAGTGTCTTAATAGATGAGGCAGGTACAGGGGACTGGGCCCGGTTAATAGTATTTGAACTTGTTTGTTTACTGGAACTCTTTCCAGGTGAAATCTTAGGGGGACTCCAGTCTATAAAGAGTGAAGAGGAAGGCGGCGGTTGGAGCCTAGGACGAGATCCTTCAGGAATGCGTCTTTGGGGACCGTAGGGCCCTGGAGGCCAGGGGCTCAGTGCATCCTGCTTGATGTCTTGTTATTCTGTGTCTCTTCCTGAGATGGGTTCCCGTGGGGGGCAGGTGCTTGGTCTTGTCTGAGGTACCCTGAGCACGTGGCATTCGCCATGTGGCAGTAATTTGGAACCAAGAGGTGGGAATCCGTGGTCACTGGCAACTTCTGGCTGCCTTCCCGGAGTCTCGTAAGCCGTTGCCAGCCCACGTGTTTTCTGTCTCCCGACACCCCTCCCGCTTTGCCTGCTCAGAACCCTGCTCGAGCCGCGTGCTGACCCTCGGGGCCGGAGCCACGTTCCCTGGAAGGGCACACAACCATCCTTCTTTGTGTCACACTCGGAGCTCTTCTCGGGCTGCCGAGGTCAGTCAGTGAGCCGTCTGCACAGCGAGAGCCCAGGGCCTGCGGCCCCGCGTTCCCTGCACGCGTGCTCTGTGAGCTCCACCGACACCCGGCCCGAGCCTCTCCGGTCCTGCACTCCTCTGACCAGAAGCGGCCTTTTCCTGGACGTCCACGTTCAGCAGGCCGTTCTGAGTTTGCTTTCACGGAGAAGAACGGTTGATAATGGCAGTGTGCAGGCACTTCAGGAAAGGGCAGCGTAGAGCCAACTGTATCTGGCTCGCTTCTGTTTGCAAACATGCCCCGATGCCCTGTTCTCAGAAAGAAGGGCGCCGTGTGGGAGAGTACAGAGTATTTGTAGTCGGGTACGTTTTTGTCAGATCTTTAGAATAAGTTTTTATTGGGGCACCTTGGTGGCTCAGTCGTTTAAGCGTCTGACTCTTGACCTTGGCTCAGGTCATGAGCTCACGGTTTGTGAGTTCGAGCCCCGTGTAGGGCTCTGCACTGGCAGTGGGGAGCCTGCTTGGGCTTCTCCCTCTTTCTTTCTCAAAAGTAAATATATGTTTAAAAGAAGGTTCTTCAAAAAAATAAGTTTTTATTGGAATTTTTACACAAAGAGAATACTATAATATCATCCCCGTGTTTACTGGGTAATCGCCACAATTAATATTTCCTGGACCCGCGCTGGTTCATGGACAGCCCTGCCCACTTTGTGTTATTTGAAGCAAATGTTATTATTTTTTATTTTTTAATTTTTAATGTTTATTTATTTTTGAGAGAGACACAGAGCACGAGCAGGGGAGGGGCAGAGAGAGAGACACACACACACAGAATCCGAAGCAGGCTCCAAGCTGTCAGCACAGAGCCCGACGCGGGGCTCGAACTCACGAACCGTGAGGTCGTGACCTGAGCTGAAGTCGGTCGCTTAACCGACTGCGCCACCCAGGCGCCCCTGAATGTTATTATTTCTTAAATAACCAAATATAGTTATTTTAAAGCAAATCCCAGACATCGTACTGTTTCAACCTTCAGTACTTCAGAAGCTTCCATTTTAAATTTTTTTTTTTTTTTCAACGTTTATTTATTTTTGGGACAGAGAGAGACAGAGCATGAACGGGGGAGGGGCAGAGAGAGAGGGAGACACAGAGTCGGAAACAGGCTCCAGGCTCCGAGCCGTCAGCCCAGAGCCCGACGCGGGGCTCGAACTCACGGACTGCGAGATCGCGACCTGGCTGAAGTCGGACGCTTAACCGACTGCGCCACCCAGGCGCCCCCAGAAGCTTCCATTTTAAAGCTATTCTGAAATCTGGTCATGATTTAGCATCAGTGCTTCTGGGACTTTAGTGAGCCGCTCCCCTGGGAGGTGCACGCCTGTTGTCTCAGGGTCACGACTGCAGATGTTAGCAAATGTGTGCAGGATGCTTCTGTTCCCCTGTGTTCTCGGGGAGCGAGTGGTAGTGTAAGCCGATCCGTACTTTGCTTTTTCACCCTACCGGCCCGTCCCAGGGGTTGTTCCTTATCAGTGCGGTGAGCGCGCGGGGCCACGGCTCTGTGCCAGCTTGCTGATGTGCAGGACCACGGAGGGGACCCTGGCTCTCCTGTCCCGGGCACGTGGTGCCTCGAGGCATGTCACGGCCTTTCTGTGACAAACACGGAAGTACTCTAGGTGACCGCGGCTGCACAAGCTGCACCCTGTCGTGCAGGCGACGTCACGAGCACCCTGCAGCATGCCGCGTCCCACGTGGGAGCTCTGAGGAACTGACGTTTGTTTGCCTGTCTTTCAGATGTAATTTACCCGCACCCAGATGCCTCTGCAGAAAAAGCCAGAAATGTCCTCGCTGTGGAAACCGCCCCCGGAGAGCTGGAGCAAGCAGCTCACCAGCCAGCCGCAGGGCACCCCAATTCCAGTAATTTCTCTTTCAAACAGTGGGGCACTGAGCTCAAGTGAGTCTTTGGAAAGCAACGTATGAAACTGATCGTGGGTTATTTCTGATGACGTGTTATAATTTTATATATGAAATTGCAAAGCTGCCTTACATTTACGAGGGTCTTTGTCAAGGTCCTTTCAGGTACTTGGTTATTTTTCTAGCTCGCAGAAAGCGCCTGTCATGTGGCTCATAGCGTGCCAAATGTTTTCACACCTGTGGTGTGTTTTACAAATGTTTTCACACCTGTGGTGTGTTTTAATTCGCTTGACTCTGTGAGGTCAGATGGTCGAGTTCTGCAGAAACAGACCGGCTCGGGAAGAGTCCTTGTCTGGGGTCTCCGGGCCCCCAGGCTGCCCATCCAACAGTCTCCCCGGGGAGCCAGCCCCCTCCCCGGGCCCCCAGGGTTGCCCCAGGGCGTGGGCTCGAGTGAGGGAGAGGGGAGGGGAGGTGGGCTCGTGTGTGTTTGTGTTTTTAAGAAATGCTTTGTTGAGATACAACTCCTGGACCGTCCAACTCACCCATTTAAAACGTACAGCGCAGTGGTTTTTAGTACATCCTCACGGTTGGACAGCCGTCACCGTGGTCAGTTACGGGGCAGTTCCGTCACCCCGAAAAGAAAGCCGCTAGCAACCTCTTGCCATTTCCCCGCGGCCCCGTGTCCACTGATTCACTTTTTGTGGCTGTGGGTTTGCCTGCCCTGGACGTTTCATGTAAATGGCCTCCCGCGTGGGAGACTTGGTGCCTGCCTGGCTCCTTCCACCGAGCAGACGTTTTCCGGTCCGTCTGTGTTCTGGCAGCTGTTAGCGCTTCGTTTCTCTTTATTGTGGAAAACGCTCCGTTGTTCGGAGAGACCACGTTCTGTGTGTCCGCTCTTCTGGTGACGCACATGTGGGCTGTTTCTCTTTGTGGTTGCTGTGAGCGGTGCTGCCGGGGCACCGGGCCCACGGGGGACGTGTGGTTGTCCCTGTTGGGTACGTACCTGGAGCGGAACTGCCGGGTCGTCTGGGAACGCTGGGTTTATGTGAGGACCTGCGGCGTGGTCCCCACATCCTCACCGGAGCCCGTTACCCTCCTTGTGGTTCTCGCCGTCGTTGGTGGTGAAGTACGGGCTCGTGGTTGTGACGTGCATTTCCCTGGTGACTAACAATATCAGGAAGCTTCATGTGCCTATGGGCCACTTGGGGATCTTCGGAAAGACCTCTGCTCAGATCCTTTGTCCGCTTTTAACTGCGTTGTCTTTTTTTTTAAATTTTTATTTAAATTTTTAGTTTTTAGGTATTTGATTTATTTTTGAGAGAGAGCACAAACCGGGGAGGGCAGAGAGAGGGAGACAGAGGATCCAAAACTTGGATGAACTGGGGCTTGAACTAACAAACCACCAGATCATGATCTGAGCTGGTCAGACACTCAACCCGGCCACCCAGGCGCCCTGTCTTTTTTTTTTAATACTTAATTTTTTAAGGGAGGCTTTAGGGTGACGGTAAACTTGAGAGGAAGCTAGAGATCTTTATACATCCCTTTCCCCACACATGTGTACCCCCACCCCCGTTATCACCAGAGAGGAACATCTTTTACCAAGGATGAGCCTGTGTTAATTGTAACGACCCAGAGTCCACGGCTTATGTTAGGGTCACTCTTGGTGGTGTGGGTTCTGTGTGTCTGGACACACGTATAATGACACACATCCAGCAGAGTATTATGCAGAGTGTTTTCTCTGGCCTAAAATTTCTCTGTGCTCTTGCTTTGTCCGGAATGTCGATTTTGTTGGAATCATAGAGGGTTGGCCTTTTCAGATTGACTTCTTGCACCGAGTAATACGCATTTAAGTTTCCTCCGTGTCTTTTGAGCCTGATGGCTCATTTGTTTTTAGTGCTGAGTCATATTCCGTTGTGTAGATGGAGACGGTTTATTAATCCACTCACCCGCTGAAGGACATCTTCGTTGCTCCCAAGTTTCGGCGATTATGAACAAAGCTGCCGTAGACATCCGCGTGCAGGTTTTCGTGTGGACGTGAGTTTTCAGCTCCTTTGGGTAAACGGCACGGAGCATGATTGCCGGATTGTGTGTAAGAGTGTGTGCGCTTTTGTCAGAAACTGCCGACTGTCTTCCCAAGGGGCCGCCCCATGTTCCCGCCAGCGGAGAATGGGGGTTCCTGTCGCTGCACGTCCCCGTCGGCGTCTGGTGTTGTCGTGGTTCCAGATTTTGGCCATTCTTCCAGATGCGTGGTGGTGGCTCCCTCATGTTTTCGTTTGCGTTTCCCTGGTGACCTGTGACGTGGAACACCGCTCTGTGTGCTTACGTGGCGTCGTATATCTTCCGCGGTGGGGCGTCTGTTAAGGTGTTTGGCCCACTTGTAATGGATTGTCCGTTTTCTTATCGTTGAGTTTTAAGAGTTCTTTGTGTGTTTTGCATAACAGTCCTTTGTCAGATGTGTCTCGTGCAAACGTTTTCTCCCGGTCTGTGGCTTGTCTTCTAATTTCTTGACCGTGTGTTTCACAGAGCAGACGGTTTTAATTTTAATGAAGTCCAGTGAAACGTTATTTCTTTCACGAGTTGTGTCTTTGGTAGTGTATCTAAAACGGCATCACCACACCCAAGGTCATCGGGGTTTTCTCTTCCGTGATCTTCCGGGAGTTTTCTAGTTTTGCATTTTACATTTTGGTCTCTGGCCCATTTTGAGTGGATTTTTGCGAAGGGCGTAAGGTCCGCATCTAAATTCGTTAATCTGCACGTGGACGGCCAGCTGTTCCGGCACCATTTGTTGGAGAGACTGTCTTGGCTCCTTTGTACCACCTTGGCTGCTCTGTCAAAGATTGATGGGTCGTATTCATGGGGGGTTGTTTCTGAGCTCTTCACTCTGTTCCATCCACGTATGTGTCTGTTCTTACTCTTGGTGTCACACCGTTTTGACGGCTGCAGCTTTACACTGTACTGAGTCTCCAAGTCGGGTAGTATTAGTCCTCCGGCTTTGGTCTTCTTCAGTATCGTGGAGAATTTGAGTCTTTTGCCTCTTCATTTAAACTTGAGAATCAGTTTGTTGATAGCCACAGAATAACTGGCTGGGATTTTGGTTGGGGTTTCATTGCGTCTATAGCTCAATTTTGGAAGAACTGACCTCTGGACAATACTGAGTCTTCCTGCCCACGAACATGGACTATCTCCATAATTTTGTTCTTCTTTGATTTCATTAGCCCGTTTTATAGTTTTCCTCACAGATACTCTCTACGTTTTTAGATTTATATCTAAGTGTTTCATTTTCTTGGGTGCCAGTGTAAATGGTAATGTGTTTTTAATTTCAAATTCCACTTGGTCATTGTCGGTATACAGGAAAACAGTTGATTTTTGTATATTAGTCTTATATCCTGTAACCTTGCTGTAATCACTTATTAATTTCAGGAGGTTTTTATTATTCTTTCAGAGTTTTAAAAATTAATTATTTTAATGTTTATTCACTTTTTGAGAGACAGAGAGTGCAAGTGGGAGAGGGGCAGAGAGAGAGGGAGACTCAGAATCCGAAGCAGGCTCCAGGCTCCGAGCTGTCGGCACAGAGCCCGACGCGGGGCTCGAACCCACAAACAGATCATGACCTGAGCCAAAGTCAGATGCTCAACCAACTGAGCCCCCCAGGTGCCCCTGGCTCCTTTCATTTCTGACCCAGGGTATCAAAGTCTCAGACTACAGTAGTTTGTTCTTCTATTTTTCCTGTGGTTTTACCGACACTGCTGATCAGGTATATGCATTAAGAACTGTTGTCTTCTTGGAGACTTGACCTCGTCTCATTATGAAATGCCTTCTTTATCCCTCACGACTTCCTTTCTTTTGAAGTTGGCTCTGTCTGAAAATCATACAACTGCTTCTGCTTTCTTTTGATTAGCGTTAGCACGGTGTGTTTTTCTCCATTTACCTTTTTTAAAAAATGCTTCTTTTTGAGAGAGAGACAGCGTATGAACGGGGGAGGGGCAGAGAGAGAGGGAGACACGGAATCCAAAACAGGCTCCAGGCTCCGAGATGTCAGCACAGAGCCCGACCCAGGGTGCGAACTTGCGAACTATGAGATCGTGACCTGAGCCGAATGAAGTCGGACGCTCAACAGGCTGAGCCGCCCAGGCACCCCTCCATTTACTTTTAATCTGTAAGTGCTTATATTTGAAGCGGGTTCCTGAAGACAACACGCAGTTAGGTCCTGTTTTTGTCTTCCACTCTTTTTCTGCATTTTGTGGTTTTATTTTATTTTATTTTTTTAAGTGATCTCAACACGCAACGTGGGGCTTGAAGTCACAACCTCGAGATCGAGAGGTGCGTGCTCTACCAACAGCCAGCCGGGCTCCCCTTCCTCTCGTGGTTTTCGTCGAGCATCTTACAGCTTTCCATTTTCTCTTTTAAGGTATCAGCCTTACTTTTTTTTTTTTTTTTAAGTGTCCTGGAGTTTGCAACACACCTTTCCCGCTAATCCAGGTTCACTTTAAAGTCATGCTGTGCTGCTCCACAGGTGGGTGCGTGCCTTAGACAGCGAAGCCTTCTCACTTCCTGCGTCCGTCCCTGTGTCGCCACTGTCATCGTGTGGGGCGCACAGAGCACGTGCACACAACACGCACACATCAGCGAACACGTCGCTGGTGTTAGTATCTTGAACGAGCTGTTATCTGGTGGATCGATCAGAATACGAAAAATAAAGTTCTGTGTTTGACTTCCCCTGCCCCGTCTTCCGGGTCTGAGTTTCTGACCTATATCGTTTTTTTCTGCCTAAAGAACTTAACTTTCTTCTGCGAGGCAAGTCCCCTGGCAACAAGTTCCCGCCATTTCTGTTCATCTGAGAGAGTCCGTTTCTCCTTCGTTGTGAGGCTGATTTTGCAGAGGAGAATTCGAGCTCGGTGGTTTTCTCTCCAGGCCTCAAACGTTTCCCTCCACTCACGTCTTCCTTGTGTGGTTTCTGAGGAGGCAGCGATGTGGGTCAGGTGTTTTCCTCGGGCTTCTCTCTGGATTTTTCCTTCACCTTCAGTTTGCTGTAATTTGGGAACGTCCTGCCAAGTTACGGTTTCTTGGAGTTTATTTTGCTAGGTGTTCTCTGTGGTTTGGTGTCTGACTCTAACCTGGGGACATCCTGCTCCTGTTTCTCTGTCGTCCCCTGGCGCACTTGCCCTCGCTCCGCAGATGGTCCGTTCTCCCGTCGACCCCAGTCTGCGGATGCGCTCCCCAGCTCCCAGGCTGTCTCCTCGGCCATGTCCGTCCTACGAACAGGCCCTTTGGGAGCCTTTTCATTTCTCTCGTGGTGTTTTGTTTGTTTTTTTTTAAATCTCTGTCATTTCTTTTTGGTTCTTCCTTGGGGCCTCCAGCTCTCTGCTCATGTTGCCCGCCTGGCACCGCGTGCCGTGCTCTCTGCCCGTCAGAGCCCTGAGTTCTTTTAAATTTCGGTCAGAGTGTCCAGCATCCCCGCCTTGTCTGGTTCTGCTCACTCTCTTCACATCAGGCTGTTTGGCCTTCTGATTGGCCCCGTCACTGTTCTTGATGGCAGGTGTGCCACACGGGGTGACAGGAGCCGCGTCAGAGGCCCCTTGTGACGTAGTGATGCGGGGAGGGAGGAAGGGCCTTCGTCCTGTGACAGGCGAGCGCGGGCCCCTGCACCGTGGCCCCACTTGCGTCTCTCTGCCCTCCCTTCCCCCGTAGGTGGGCAGGATGGCGGGAGGGGCCGGAGCCGGGTGGGGGTCCCTTCTGATACCAGCCCAGCCCGGCCGGATGGGCTCTGGCCGGCCAGTTGGCCCCAAGGACCGGCCTTGTTAGGAGTAGGGCATTCTGGAGGGTTCAGAGCGCTCTGAGGGCAGTTCTCCCATATTCTCTGTGGGACCCCGGTGGAGCTCCTGGAGGGTGAGTCACAGCCCTTCGGGGGCCCCTGGGGTTGGTGCCCTCGGAGGGGCTGCACGAGCCTCCAGGGACCCCGGTTCTGTTCAGGGCCCCGCCCCAGCTGCTCCAGGACGCTGGGGCTCCCGTGCTCTCCTGTCTTGGGGACAGCAGTGGCCCCATATCCCCTGTCCCCTGAGGACCCGAGGGGCAGCGTTTCTACTCATCAACTCGACCTTGGTGGTGGCCACGGACCCCCGGGGCTTGGGCACCTGGTGGAGGGGGAGGCTGCTGTGGGGCCCCCCGGGACCGCGTGCTGTTGGCCAGCTGCTCCCCCGGGGCTTTGAGGTGTGTGTGGGGAGAGCTGTCACAGGCACCACGTACGTCGGGGGACATGTTTCACCCGGTGGCCCCTTTTTCCCTTTCTGGCTGGGTTCAGTATAAGAAGAAACCCCTTCTCAGTGTGTTGTCAGTTGCTGACACAAGGTTCACGTGGGCAGTGAAGGGGGTGTGGCCACGCACCCGGCCTGCAGGAGGCTCTCACCCCTGCTCTCCTCCTCCCCCTCTTCCCCTGATGCTCCCGCTCCCCCCGCCACAGGAGCCTTGTTGGTCTGCATGCGGTCGGCTCCCTAGGCCCCCGTGTCCCCGCCTGCCGACTCCCTGAGCCATGGCACGCAGCCACGGCACCTCGGTCCACTGGGACCTTCGCCCACGGTGCCCCCTCCGAGGCACCAGCTTGTCTGCCGGCCCCCGGCAGGTGCTCCTGGAGAGGTGGTAGGGCCACCAAGAGACCGTCTCTCTGTTACAGGCAAAACAGTTGAGGCTTGGAGCAGGAAGGCGGCCTGTCCAAGGTCAGGCAAGCATACGGCAGGATGCCCGGGGGCCCTCGGTAGGTCCCACTGTTCAGCATAAGGGCGTAATTTGGGAAACCGTTGGTT
This sequence comes from Lynx canadensis, assembly GCF_007474595.2. NCBI lineage: Eukaryota > Metazoa > Chordata > Mammalia > Carnivora > Felidae > Lynx > Lynx canadensis. Next base: position 510,592 of record NC_044308.2, read on the forward strand.
TTGCCGGATTTTCATGCCTGACCATTCTCGTCTGCCCTCACTTAGCAGTGGAACCAGGGGCGGCAGCCCATAACCCCCCGGTGCTCCCGTGTCCTTGCCCGAGGACGGCTGGGCCTGGGGAAAGTGCTGTTGTCCCTCCTTGTGGTCACAACACTCGGCTCATCATCGTTTGGGGTCACCGTCCGCCGCCTGTACCTACACAGGGCGGCCTTGTCCACGTGGCAGTCCCAGCTCTGCGACCTCGGGGCCTCTGTTTCTCATTTGTGAAGCGGGGGTGGTGATCACATCCTGAGGGCCCGGCACCGGGAGGCCGTGTGACAGAGCCGCCCCCACTGAGTCCCAGACGCGGGGAGCCGGAGCCGGAGTGGGGGCACAGCTGTGACAGAGCCGCTGTCCGCAGCGGCCCCTCCTGTAGAAACTGTAGGGGGTTGTGGTACTTACGGCATGCTTCATGAAGGTTCACGTGAAACACTTTAGGGGCACGGAGCGACTTTAACGACCACAGAAATCGTATTCCTGTATTGGAAGCTAAAGCCTCAACAATTGCATGTACGTGTATGAATTCAAAACGGCGTTTTATTCAGAACGTAGTCAGGGTTTCCAGGGCAGACCCCACCCGGCGTCCCTTCCACCGGCTCCCACTGAACGGCGTTTTAAGTCACAGGAGTGCGCGAGGCCGCCGCTGGCTTCCAGGACTTGCCTGGGTTTGCTCCTTGCCGGTCACTGCCTGTGTCCTTGTCTGTATCAGGGAAATACTTAATAAGCCCGTATGTATGAAAGGGAATTTTTTTTTTTATCATTTATTTCTGAGAGAGACACACACTCACACACACACACACACACACACACACACACAGCCCAAGTGGGGGAGGGGCAGAGAGAGGGGGAGGCACAGAATCCGAAGCAGGCTCCAGGCTCCGAGCTGTCAGCACAGAGCCCGACGCGGGGCTTGAACCCCTGAGCCCTGAGATCATGACCTGAGCCGAAGTCAGACGCTCAACCAACTGAGCCACTCAGGCACCTTGGGAATTTTTTTTGTATGAAAAAGAAGTTGAACACTTGGGGGAGATTTGATAAAAGTGAGTCACTAAAATATTGCCCCCGGGACACGGGCAACATGTGCAAGGGGAGAAAATGGTGGAAAATCTGCAGACTGTAGGTTGTTTGAGGCTGTAAGTCCACGTTCCACACTCAGAAAGAATCAACAGACCTGGACGAGCTTGATGATGTCGTGTGGGTGCGGGTCATTGGGAGAGTCCAGGCTGGGGCCCGGGCTCGGAAAGAGGCCTTGGCTGCTGACCCCAGAACGCCACACAGGTGCCCATACCTGGACAGGTGCATGCGTTGGCATGAAGTTGCTTCCCGGTGGTTCCTGCTTTTACCACCCTTTTCATTACCCCCAACAGTTCAGATCACCTTCAGTAAGAGAGCTGGGTGTGCTCTGAAGCCCAGGCCGTCCGCGTGGGAGTTGGGGCTCAGGGCTCAGGGCTGGGGCTGGGGCTGGTCTGTGTGGGAGCGGGGGCTCGGGGCTCAGGGCTGGGGCTGGTCCGTGTGGGAGTGGGGGCTCAGGGCTGGGCCTGGGGCTGGTCTGCGTGGGAGCGGGGGCTCGGGGCTCAGGGCTGGGGCTGGTCCGCGTGGGAGCGGGGGCTCGGGGCTGGGGGTGGGGGCTGGTCCGCGTGGGAGCGGGGGCTCAGGGCTGGGGGCTGGGGGCTGGTCCGTGTGGGAGCGGGGGCTCGGGGCTCGGGGCTCAGGGCTGGGGGCTGGTCCGCGTGGGAGCGGGGGCTCAGGGCTGGGGGCTGGGGGCTGGTCCGTGTGGGAGCGGGGGCTCGGGGCTGGGGGCTGGGGCTGGTCTGCGTGGGAGCGGGGGCTCGGGGCTCAGGGCTGGGGCTGGTCCGTGTGGGAGTGGGGGCTCAGGGCTGGGGGCTGTTATGCATGGGAGTGGGGGCTCGGGGCTGGGGGCTGGTCCACATGGGAGCGGGGGCTCGGGGCTGGGGGCTGGGGCTGGTCTGCGTGGGAGTGGGGGCTCGGGGCTGGGGGCTGGGGGCTGGTCCGCGTGGGAGCGGGGGCTCAGGGCTGGGGGCTGGGGGCTGGTCCGTGTGGGAGCGGGGGCTCGGGGCTCAGGGCTGGGGGCTGGTCCGCGTGGGAGCGGGGGCTCAGGGCTGGGGGCTGGGGGCTGGTCTGTGTGGGAGCGGGGGCTCGGGGCTCAGGGCTGGGGCTGGTCTGCGTGGGAGTGGGGGCTCGGGGCTGGGGGCTGGGGGCTGGTCCGCGTGGGAGCGGGGGCTCAGGGCTGGGGGCTGGGGGCTGGTCCGTGTGGGAGCGGGGGCTCGGGGCTCAGGGCTGGGGGCTGGTCCGCGTGGGAGCGGGGGCTCAGGGCTGGGGGCTGGGGGCTGGTCCATGTGGGAGCGGGGGCTCGGGGCTGGGGGCTGGGGCTGGTCTGCGTGGGAGCGGGGGCTCGGGGCTCAGGGCTGGGGCTGGTCCGTGTGGGAGTGGGGGCTCAGGGCTGGGGGCTGTTATGCATGGGAGTGGGGGCTCGGGGCTGGGGGCTGGTCCACATGGGAGCGGGGGCTCGGGGCTGGGGGCTGGGGCTGGTCTGCGTGGGAGTGGGGGCTCGGGGCCGGGGGTGGGTGTGTGGGCGGGACGGGGAGAGCGTAGGCCTGGGCATGTGGTAAATATGTGCTCCGGAGCTTGTGCCGGGCGTGAGGGAGACGGGTTTGTGCAGGAGGTGTGCGTGGGCTGCCACGGTGTCACAGGTTGTGTGGCGACCGTGAGCAGTGCCTTGTGGCCTGGACGCAAAAGATCCGCTGTCAGGTGCTGAGCTCTCCCTCCATTGGCGCTCTGTACAGTCAGCCAGGTTACACGCTGGCTGTGTGGTGTTGAGCCAGTCACCTAACCTCTCTGAGCTCTGTATTCTCCATTAGTATGTTGGTGTGTGTGTGTGTGTGTGTGTGTGTGTGTGTGAATGTTCAGCGGTGGTGAAGTCACCCGGTCCTGCTGCGCTCTCCACGGTGTCTGTCGGGCCCCATCGGGGACGGTGGCCGTAGGGACCACGCTAGCCCGCTAGTCTAGTGCCCGGCCCTGCCCTGCTCCTTTGCTCTAGCTTCTCTCCTGACCTCAGGCCTGGTGGAAGTGGTCACGTGCGTGCCCAGCTGGTGATCTGGGGAGACCGTGCAGTCTTGGGGACTAGGGCCGTGCCAGAGTGCCCGACGCCGGCACCAGAGGCTTGGTGGCTTGGGGAGGTGGCTGACCTGGCTGTGACGTGGAGTTAGGACGCGGTCTTCCTCGCAGGCACGGCTCTGTCCACGTCGGGAGACGAGGTGCCAAAGCCCCAGGGCAGCATCTGAAAGTTCTTAACAGACTTTTCCGGTTTTGATGAATGTTTAGATGTAATAACGTAGAACGAACGCACACAGGAATGAATGATACAGACTTTTACGTAAACGCCTGAGACCTCAAAAAAGAAAAAGCACAAGGAGTACAGTCACACGGTTATTTTATTTAATAATTTTTTTGAGTTTATTTATTTTGACAGATACGGGTTGGCGAGTACAAGTTGGTGCGGGGTGGGGGTGGGGGGAGAGAGAGAGAGAGAGAGAGAGAGAGAGAGAGAGAGAGAGAGAGAGAATGAGAATCCCAGGCAGGCTCCATGCTGTCAGTACAGAGCCCGACAGCGCAGGGCTTGAACTTAACGAACCGTATCGTGACCTGAGCTGAAGTCAAGAGTTGGGTGCTGGTGGGGCCTGGGTGGCTCAGTCACTTAAGCATCCGACCTCTGCTCAGGTCGTGGTCTCACAGTCTGTGAGTTCAAGCCCCGTGTCGGACACCTCAGAGCCTGGAGCCTGCTTCAGATTTTGTGTCTCCCTCTCTCTCACTCTCCCCTGCTCGTGCTCTCTCTCAAAAATTAGCATTTAGGGGCGCCTGGGTGGCGCAGTCGGTTAAGCGTCCGACTTCAGCCAGGTCACGATCTCGCGGTCCGTGAGTTCGAGCCCCGCGTCGGGCTCTGGGCTGATGGCTCGGAGCCTGGAGCCTGTTTCCGATTCTGTGTCTCCCTCTCTCTCTGCCCCTCCCCCGTTCATGCTCTGTCTCTCTCTGTCCCAAAAATAAATAAAAACGTTGAAAAAAAATTAAAAAAAAAATAGCATTTAAACAAAAGTTTTATAATAAAAAAAAGAGTGGGAGGCTCAACCGACTGAGCCCCCCGGGCACCCCTGCACTGACATTAGGACAGCACAAAGAAGGGGTAGCTGGCCTCTGGCCCCCATGGGGTGCGGTGGTTGCGGGGTCCGAGGGGCTGACAGCCCCCGGGGAGCATGAGGGCGTGTTCCGCACATCATCTCGCAGCTGTCTCGACCTCGACTGTCCCCAAACTTCACTTTTGAGGCCACGCATCACCAGGGCTGTGGCCGAGTGATGCCGCTCCCCAGAAACCACGGCGGCCACGAGAGGCTCCAGCCCGTCAGGCCCAGCTGGAAAGTGCACTCGGCCAGCTGCTGGCCGTGGGACAGGCTCAGAGGACGCCAGAGCCTCGTCCAGGGCCTCCCAGGCCGTGAGTGGCCCGTGTCTCCTGTTGTATTTGGCGCTGGGGGGTGGGAAGAGGACCCTGTCTGCATTGTGTGCTGGTCCTGGACCCTCCTGGTGCGGGGACCCCAGTCCCTGTGATCCCAAATCCCTCCTTCCTCCCTTCCTTCTCCTTGCCTCGGGCGCAAGGCCTTCCCTGTCCGCTGGGCTCCTCGCCTCCACCGCCGGCCTGCCTGGCTTCTGTCAGTTCTCCACCCGCTGGGTCTTGCCCCCAGACCCCTCCTCAGGCCGTCCCCCTGCCGGGAGCCTTCTCTCTCCTGGGGACCCCCACCCCTGGGCTCCTCCACAGCCGTCGTGGCCGGAGCGCCCTGCCCCTGCGCCTGCTGTGCTGGGTGTGAGCGGGTGTGAGCGGCGTCCGCCTTTCTGCCCGGGAGCCACCGTGAAGGACGCACGCTTCCGTGTGGACGCGTGCCCTTTGTGAGCACGCAAAACCCGGACCAACCCCGGAGAATGTCCGCGTTCGGCAGTAAAGCTAAGCAGTGTCTTTTCTTCTGGTGCGCTGGCAGCGTGCTCCTCACGATCCTCAGAGTTCGGGGCTTGCTGGGGTTGCCGCCCGCTCTGAGAAGCGGTCTCTGAAGGGCCGCCCCAGCCGTGCGGCCCGGCGTCTGTCCCAGTCACCTCCGTGCCCTCCCGTGCCCTCTGCGTCCTGCCATCAAGCATCGTGCCGTCAGGGGAGGCTGGGGGCGGGTGGGGCGCAGGGGAGGGCCGTGCCGGTGGTCACCGCACCCCTGGCTACGCTGAGGGGTTGCGGGGAGGGCCCTGTAGGACGGCGGCGTTGACTTAGGCGTTGAAGCGCACGGAGGCACCTGCAGGAGGGAAGGCGGTGAGGACAGGGTTTCCTGAGTCCCCGGGTCCACGTGCCCGGAGCTCGGGCGCTGGGCACGGGTGGCGCGGGGGTGGGTGCAGGTTCTGTGCGCTGGGCCGTGGGGATCTGGAGCGGCTCCGCCTGCCTGGGGTTCCGCGATAGGAGCATTTCTCCTTTGATGGGGCTCTCAAGGCAGCGCACATTGTGCTGGATGCCATGGCGTGTGTATGACGACGGTGTGCGCATGGATCCGCGTCAGGTGGCCGGGCCCTCTGCAGCGCGCCTTCCTGACGACACCGCTTTGCCACGTCGTCCTGTTGGCGGTAATGCGTTCTGCCTGTAGACGTGGCGGCCCACGCTTGAGTGCCTGCTGAGGTTTGGCACGAGAAGTGTGGTGGGCGGGCAGGCGGATCGCCATAACAGGGCCCAGGAGGCCAAGATCCGTGTCCCGAGGCCACCTTCAGGGCGTCCGAGGCTGGCTCCTCCCGGAGCCCCAGAGGGAGTCCGTCCGTGGCCTCTTCCGGCTCCTGGTGGCTGCGGCCACCCCGGGCCTGTGGCACGTCACCCGCCATCCTCTGTGCTGGGCCCCCTCCTCCTCCTCCCTCCCGTGTGACACTGCTGGTCCCCATCTTGAGGTCCCTAGTCGCATCCACAGGCCCCTTCTGGTCACTTCTGCCTGTTTCCTCTCAGATGGCATCTCCGGATACCCTTGTGTGTGTCCGTGTTCTTGGGGCAGTCTGTCTGAGAATTGATCGGTACCAGAGGATGGGCTGTGTCACCGTCACTGGGGGGGGCAGCTGTCGGGTCCCCTCCGTTGGTGACCCTGAGGCGGCCTGTGTCCAGGGCGGGGAGCCTTCCTGCCGCTGGTGGGGCTGGCGGAGCCCAGACCCGAGCTGGCAGGGTGCTTCCCCGTGGTCCCATCACATCTGGAATCCTAGCTCGAATGAGTGTTGAGTGTTGAATAAACTATTTCCCAGGGCACCCGGGTAGGTCAGTGTTAAGCATCCGACTTCAACTCAGGTCATGATCTCACAGTTCACGAGTTCAAGCCCCACCCCGCATCCCACCCCGCATCGGGCTCTGTGCTGATGGCTCGGAGCCTGGGGCTGCTTCGGATTATGTGTCTCCCTCCCTCTCATCCCCTCCCCCACTCACGCTCTGTCTCTCTCTCAAAAAAAAAAAAAAAAGTTATTTCTCTGTTAGATTGTAAACGTATGTGGAGAAGTCAGTCTGAAATATGTAAATTTGGAAACAGAGCTTTTCTTGTTGATTCTGGAGGTTGCTGGTGTTTACAGAAAGTTCAGGCTGAACGTGGCAGGTCTCAAGGTGCCGTTTGGCCTTCCTGGTGGCCTCTCACTGTCCGTGCCGGTTCATTTATTGAACAAAAGCGCGGGTACCTGGCAGAGTGCCTGGGGGGCATGGAAGGCCGTCTCAAAGGTTTGTCAGTCGAGAGTGGGGTCTTCAAAGAGCGAGGGCTGCCTGGGGAGGGGCCTCGAACCTCCGCCAGGAGGCCCTGTGTAGACAGCTGCGAGCCGGGTCGTGTGTGCAAGCCAGGCCTCGTGTCGCAGTCACAGAACCTCTGAACCTCACGTGGGCTCTTTGCTGTTTTGGCTTGAACTTCCGCTTTGAGCCTGATCCCATTGCTTCCTTACCTGGGGCGGGGTAGGCACGCGTCCCCGCGAGGGAGAACCCGGCCGAGGGTGGAGATGGGGAAACCCTGTGGGGTGTGTGTGCAAGGTCCAGGTTGTGTAAATAGCTGTTCTTTCCCCAGACCACCTCCTCCCGCCCTGCGCCTCCTTCCCGCGCTCTCCCCGTGAGAACCGGGGCTCAGCGCTCCTCACTCCTCCCGTTGGGGGTGCTGGTGCCCACGCGCGGCATGTCCGCGGCAGCCACGGCCGGGCCACTGAAACCGCTGTGTCGTGGGTCCGGCAGGGCCCGCACTCGGCCAAGTAACGAGCCAGTCGTGTCCAAGAAATGAGCAGATTTTCTTTCTCTTTCTGTTTCTGTTTCTCTTTCTGAGCAGCTGCTCTGCAATGGCTTTTTCTGCAAACACGGCCACCCTTGTGAGAGGTCTTGCTGGGGTGATGGTGGGCACCCGTGCGGGCACCGCGGTCACCGCCACCGGGATACACAGCACAGGGAAGACGCTGCCCGTGGTCCCGAGTAGACACTGAGCCTGTGAGCAGGTGTCTGTGCCCGGCTCTCGGGGCTGCTTGGTGGAGCTGGGGGGGGGGTGGGGTATGTGCTGATGCAGGGGCAGAAACCGAAGCGCGTTAAGTAGTTTCTCTGCGTTCGTATTTTTAAAGCACTTTGATACGGTTCATATCAGGGAAAGACAGTCATGCTTTAGAAACACCTAGAGCATTGAGACATGACTGTCGTACGTGAGGGTGCCCTCCGTCTGCTCCCCACAGACGTGCGGCCACCGCTCCCGCCCCAGTGCCTTCAGCCACATGACACGTTTCTCCCTCGTCTGTAATTTAACCACCTTATCGGGTGTAATCTACCTACAATAAACTCACTTGTATTAGGTGTACAGGCTGGTGGGTTTCAGGAACCGTACGTGGTTGTGTAAACCCCTCCGTGATGGAGGCTTGGAGCATTTCCGTGGCCCCCCCCCCCCAGCCCCCTGGGCCCCTTGCGCCGACCTCTCCCAAACCCTGGTCCCTGCAGCCCCTGGTCCGTGCTCCGCCGTCGTCTCTGGTGAGTCACATGGACGAAGTCACGCTGTGTGTATTCTTTTGTTCTCATCCTTCACTGAGCACGGTCTCTCTGGGACTCTTGCGCATGGGGGAGAGTTTCATATTTCGTTCCCTTTTATCGCTGAACAGCATGTAGAGTGTGTGGACGTGTCCCGCTGGGTGACCCCCTCACCACGGATGAGCTTGGGGCTTGTACCCCGTTTGTGGCTGCTATGAATAAGGTCCGGTCCTGTGTGCAGACACGGTCTTGTTCCTGCAGGTGAACACCTGGGCTTGGGGTCAGTTGTGGGGTCGCTCAGCTATGGTCGATCCAGCGGTGTAAGCTGCGCATCTTCGGCCCCGCACATGCCTCCTCGCCTTGACCTTCCCGCGGGCGACTGGTCACTTACAAGTCTTAACCACACGCGCGTGTGCAGCATCTGTTACCACTATGACCTTGAAGATTTAAAATACGTCACTTTAGGGGCGCTTGGGGGGCTCAGTGGGTTAAGCGTCTGACTTCGGCTCAGGTCATGATCTAACGGTTCGTGAGTTCGAGCCCCGCCTCGGGCTCTGTGCTGAGAGCTCGGCGCCTGGAGCCTGCTTCGGATTCTGTGCCTCCCTCTCTCTCTGCCCCTCCCCTGCTCATGCTCTGTCTCTTTCTGTCTCTCAAAAGCAAGTAAACGTTAGAAAGTTGTTTTTTTTTTTTTAATTTTAAAACAGGTCACGTGTACACGTCATTGTTCGATTTTCTTTCTTTTTTCGCTCAGCTTTTAAAGCACACTTGCCCTGTGCCACGTGTTGCTTCCTCTGGGGTACTCCGCGCCAGGACGGGAACGTGTCTCCATCTCTGGCGGATCTTGGCACCTCGAGCGGTGGCCACGGGCACAAGCGAGCGTTTGCGGGGTGGACGCGCTCCCGTTCCGCGGCGGTGTATTTGCCGCGTCTGAATGAACGGTGCTGCCACGGGCACTGCCCTCCGTCTTCCTGCCCACGTCTGGGAACTTGGGAGCTGCTGGGTCATGGGCTGGCAGCTCTTAAGCTGAGCCGCGTGCTGCTGACTCCGCGCGGGGACTGCCCCTCCCTCCGTTTCCTCCGTTCGTTTTCACAGTTGTAGACGTGAAGTTACATCTTGTTGTACGGTTCTTTCAACAACACGCTTCCTCTTTCCTGACAGAAATTCAATGTCATCTTTCCGTCCTGGGAGAGGACACGGTGAGAGTCGCAAGAGTGTGTTTTATACCAACGAAGAGTGGGAGCTTTTAGACCCGAACCCTAAGGACCTGGAGGAGTCAATGGTGCAGGAAGAGAGGAGGAAGCAGGCGCCCGAAGGAAACAAAGGTAGGACGGTCCCTGCTGCCTGACCCCCCCTCCGCCGGCCCCCAGGGGCGCGGGGACCCTCCCGTAGCAGGCGGTCCCAGAAGCAGGAGGCGCAGGGATTTGCATCCTGTCTGTGGGAGATGAGTCGTGAGGGCCTGTGAAGTTAGGGACGGGACATCCGGGGGTCCTGGTGCTCTTTACAGGTATATTGATTTTTTTTTTAAACCTTGTGTTTACAGAATTCTGTGACAGACATGAAGGTAGAACGTGCAAGGTCACGGATTCTGGTGTGGCCTCGTCTGACTTTGTTGTGCCGTTGTGAAATCAGGGCCTCTCTTTCTTCCCAGCCCCTTCCCCTCCCCGTGCTCACCCACCATTATTTCAAAGTAAATTCTAGACGTCACTCCATTATATGTAAATATTTCACCTAGTATGTATCCGTAAGACATAACGACTCATCTTAAAGTTATGGCAGCGTGTTATTACACGTAGAAACAGTGAGTCTGATCTAATAGTCTAACCCTGCACTCGTTCCACAGCTGCGTGACCAGGAGGTGACGCCAGGGGACGAGGGCACTCTGGGGCCGTGTACCCCTCCGGCCCCGCCCCCTGGAACCACACCCTGTCCTGTTCCCGCGGGTTTGGGGCTGGATTTCTGTTCGGGGATTTGTCAGCCTGACCCTGTCTGTACAGCCGGTTGTGACGCTCTGTCCAGGGATCCACGAGGGAATGTTGATGTTTTCACGTAAAATGACAATAATATTGAAATTTTGCCTTATGTGTGATTCTAGCGTGGGCTGGCAGGAGGAGGCGGGATTTTAGGAAATGTTTATGGGGCGGGGGGCAAGTATTTACTAAAGGAGAGACCTTTCCCATCCCCTGGGGAGGGTGGCCGAGACTTGCTTCTGTTCTCTGGGTCATCCTTTGGGGCCCTCAGTCCCACGTGACGGGGTGTGAGATGCGGCCAGACGGGCGTGCTGTGCTCCCTGGGGCCGGCTCGGTGGGTGCGACGCCAGAGGGGGGCCCACCTGAGCGGGAGCGCCTCCTGAGGAAGGAAGGGGACCTGGGTCCTGGCGGATGGGCCGCCTTGGCTCCGACTTCTGGTAGAGGGTCCTGGAGTGAAAAGGAAGGAGGGGTCAGCAAGGCTGAGCGGCCAGGTGGGCAGGAGACTCCCGGGGCCTGTGGGCACCTAACTGACGGGAGTCGCCCTTGAGAGGCAGCAGGGGTCTGCGGACCCGTCCTGTACCGGCTGTGAGTCAGCCCACCAGCTTGTCGCCCTGTCGCTCGGGGCCACCCAGCCGCTCTCCTTTGTGTTTGTTCCCCTGCTGTGTAGGTGGATTTTTTTTTTCTTCTCAAACTTTTACTAAAATCCAAGTTATTTGTATATAGTTGGTAATAATGGTTTCAGGAGTAGAATCTAGTGATTCATCACTTACGTGCAGCACCCAGTGTTCATCCCAACAAGTGTCCCCTTGATGCCCATCCCCCATCCAACCCCCCCCCCCCACCCCGAGAACCCTTGGTTTATTCTCTGTATTTAAGAGTCTCTTAGGGTTTGCTAAGTGGACTTTCTAAAAAAAAAAAATTTTAACGTTTATTTTTTTGAGAGAGAGCAAGCGGGGGAGGGGCAGAGAGAGGGAGACACAGACTCTAAAGCAGCTCCAGGCTCCGAGCTGTCAGCACAGAGCCCGACAGGGGGCTCGAACTCCCAAACTGTGAGATCACGACCTGAGCCCAAGTTGGATGCCCAACTGACTGAGCCACCCAGGCGCCCCTGCTAAGTGGACTTTTTAATCGAAAGCGTAACACACACAAAGTTCCCTGATTGCAAATGAGTACTCAGTGGAGTTTCCCTGTGAGCACACACTTCGACAGGACAAGACCGGACCCACCCAGTCACTGGCCTCTCCCAGGGTGGCCCCTGTCCCAAAACAGCAGGGAGTCAGGGCCTTGTTTCCTAGCTTTAAGGGACCTCCGTGGTTTGTACTATTTCACATTGCCTCCTTATAGCTTGAATATGTATTTGAATCCATTGATGCAGAAATGTATTTGGGTCCTTTAGTATTTTTAAGTACCCATTTTTTTAAAAACTTATTTTGAGAGAGTGTGAGCGGGGGAGGGGCAGAGAAAGAGGGAGACACAGAATCTGAAGCAGCTCCAGGCTCCGAGCTGTCGGCACAGAGCCCGACGTGGGGCTCGAACCCACGAACTGCGAGTTCATGACCTGAGCTCAACCGACTGAGCCCCCCAGGCGCCCCTTTAAATACCCTTTTTTTTTTAAGAAAGAGAAGGTAGTCATGCTCTAAAGCATGTGTTCACAATTAAGAAAACGTACATTTAGGGAGGGGTTTTGTCTTGTTTTTATTTTGCTGGGAACAGATGAGCAAAAGGAAGCCAGGGATCCCCGAGGTGTGGGAGTCCCACGGGGAACCCGCTGTCTGTGCAGGTGGGGACCCTGCAAGGACTCCGGCATCATGCTCCTCCCTGGCCTGTTCTCTTTCTGTTTGGTCCTAAAAGTGGATGACGTGGGAGAACGGTGACGTGAACTGACCTTTTAGAAAAGGAACTTGTGAGTCCTGAGAGAAGGTGCAGGGAAGCCTTGTCATAGACTCGTTAGCGCCACCAGGCCTCATCTTAGAAACTGAGCAAGCAGAGACAGCGTTTTCTTTAGCAGTGATCATGTGACAAGCGTAATACGGAAGGGTCCCCCGCTCCTTGAGTTTAGGCTTGGTTTTCATCAAGGAGGAGTCGGGCGAGAGGCGCCCCCGCCTGTGTCCCCTGCGCGAGGGACACACAGCTTTCTGGAGGATGACGGATGGGAAGCTGATGTGTTTCACCGGACTTCCCAGAATGAGGATTTGTCCTGCACCTAAAACAGTTTTGTTTTTACGTAGGAGGAACCAGCTCAGGATTTCCCTTTGATTTTGGACGTATTCCCTACAAAGGAAAGCGCCCTTTGAGAGACATGATCGGGTCCTACAAGAACCGTCACGTCAGTGGTGACCCTTCCGCCGAGGGGCCGCAGAGCAGTGGCGGCGTCAGCAAGCCGGCCCCCGAAACGCAGTTGCAGAGCCAGCAGGAGGAGCTGGAGCGGCTGAAGAAGGACCTGTCCAGTCAGAAGGTGACTTCCCTTCTGCGCTTGTGTGTCCCCCCACATCAGCCGCCGGGACCAGAGGGGCAAAGCCTGGCTTTCGTGGGTCTCTGGATGTTTTGTTCCCCGGGGGGGGGGGGGGGGGGGCTCCCCTCGGGGTGTTACATTGTGGGCACTCTGGTGCCCCAGGTCACGCGTTCAGACACGAGTACATCAGTCTCTCTCGACACAGCGCTGGCCCAGAGCCCCTTCCCGGTGGGAACAGTCTCCACGTGCTGTCAGACAACACCGTTTCTTCCGAAACTGAGCGCGCTTGATTGCTCCGACCGGAGCTGAGGCTTAAGGTTTTAGAGCCCCCGTTTTCTAAACACCGATGTGCGCTCACTGGGACCTGCTGCTGCTGATCACGGTTCGCGTGTTTGTTTCCTGTTTCCTACTACCGTTCTCTGCAGACAGGCTCCGCCGGCTAACGTCTCTTCCTCTCTGTTTCCGAGACCCCTCGAGAGGAGGTTCGCTACTAACACGCTCCCAGCGGGGTTTCCGCATTCCCTCCGCCCCGCCTTGCCCCCTGCACCTGTTCACGGTCCCCGCTCTCCCCTCCGGCTCCAGGAGCTCGTGCGGCTGCTGCAGCAGACGGTCCGGTCGTCCCAGTATGACAAGTACTTCGCCAGCAGCCGGCTCTCCGAGGGGGTCCCGAAGGACGCGCTCGACCTCCTGCACCGCAAGGACGACCAGATCCTGGGCCTCAGCGGCCAGCTGGAGAGGCTCACCCTGGAGAGGGAGAGTCTGCAGCAGGAAGTGAGGACGCTCAAGGGCAAGGTGGGCGAGCTCAGCGAGCAGCTGGGGATGCTGGTGGAGACCATCCAGGCCAAGGACGAGGTCATCATGAAGCTCTCGCGCCAGCTCAGCGAGAGCGAGGACAGTACGTCATCCCCCACGGGGGTGCCCGGCTCCCCCGCCGGCAGGGAGCAGCCGGAGCTGGACAGGCTGAAAGTAAGTGGGGTGTGCGCTCCGGCTGCCGGGCGGGGTTCAGACAGGCGGTGCGGGCGGCCCCTCGATGTCGCGCAGGGCTGCCGGCCTCGGTGCCTGGTGGGGGAGCGGAGCGTGGGGTCGGCTGCCCCACAGGCCACGCTGGCCCTGGGGAGGGCGCTACTTCCTGAGCACGTTGGGTCTCTGGGTCGTCCCCAGGATGCGGACCCGTTGGCAGGTCGGGGGAGCGCGTTGCTGTGGGAGGCAGGGGTGGTCTCCGTGCCTGCGGAGGGGCCTGCCAGCCCCCCCCCCCCCCCCCCCCCCGCCAGGAGAGCCGAGGGCCCGAGGGCCCGTGGTCTGTCCGCCAGGCCCCACAGGGACCCTGGGCGTAGTCCAGTCGACCCCACGCGGGTCTCCAGCCGCAGGTGTGTCCCGTCCCCAACCCGCTCCTCACCTGGCTACCCTCGTTGTGTAGACGCCTTGGCACCAAGGGTGTTTGGCCCCTGACTGTAGTGTATCCTCGGAGGCCAAGGTCCGCCAGCTTGAGGTTGTCGGCGAGGCCCCGCTGTGTGCCCGGGAGCGCCTGCCCCCGTCAGTGCAGAGGATGGCAAGTGGCAGACGTGGCGGCGGGGGGGGGGGGGGGGGGGGGAGGTCTCTCAGAGAATTCTAAAACAGGACTTAACACTGGGCTGAAGCGGCATCGCTGGGACATGTGCAGGGCCTCCGTAGCGACGGCTTCTCGGCGACACGTCTCAGTCAGCGTTGCCAGTGGGCCGGCCTTGCTTGCGCACACGGCCTGGAACGTGCCCGACCCGCGCCGCGCCGGTGATGTGCGTTTCACGCCACCTTGTTTAACGTGGACTGGAGTTGACGTTTTGTGAGCGTGCCTGTGTTGGCACGCCTGTGTTGGCCGGCCCCGCCGAGCATGCTCTGTGGGGACACACGCGGGCCCAGCCAGAGCACGTGCGGGATGGAGCGGCTTGTCCTGTGTCCACGCAGCTCCCTGTGGGGACCCACAGAGTTGATCCGGGTTAGGTTTCTCGCCCTTATTTACTCTCTCGTTTCTGTGGTACGGTGGGCAGGCTGGTTTCGGTCACCTGGTGATTTCGTGACCTTTTCCTCCAACATTTGTCCCCAGTTTTTGAAGCCTGTGGCTCCAAAATCCACGAGAGCTCAAGAAGGAGGAAGGTTCTCTGGAGCCTCTGTGTGGCCCTGGGGTCCAGGCGGGATGGTCGGCCACCAGCGCCACACGCTCGCCCCCGTGCTGGCTCTCCAGTTCCACACCCTCACCCCTCTGCTGGCTCTCCAGTCCTACATGCTCACCCTCAGCCCTGCACTGGCTCCCCGGCCCCACACCCTCACCCCTGCGCTGGCTCTCTGGCCCTACCTGCTCACCCCTGTGCCGGTTCTCCACCCTCACATTGTCACCCTTGTGCTGGCTCTCCAGTCCTACATGCTCACCCTCAGCCCTGCACTGGCTCCCCGGCCCCACACCCTCACCCCTGTGCTGGCTCTCCGGCCCCACACGCTCACCCCTGTACTGGCTCTCCGGCCCCACACCCTCACCCCTGCGCTGGCTCTCCGGCCCCACACGCTCACCCCTGTGCTCGCTCTCCGGCCCCACACCCTCACCCCTGTGCTCGCTCTCCGGCCCCACACTCTTACCCCTGTATTGGCTCTCCAGTTCCAAACCCTCACCCCTGAGCTGGCTCTCCAGTTCCATACCCTCATCCCTGCACTGGCTCTCTCGCCCCACACGCTCACCCCTACGTTGGCACTCCGGCCCCACACCCTCACCCCTGTGCTGGCTCCCCGGCCCCACACCCTCACCCCCGTGCTGGCTCTCCGGCCCCACACGCTCACCCCTGTACTGGCTCTCCAGCCCCACACCCTCACCCCTGCGCTGGCTCTCCGGCCCCACACGCTCACCCCTGTGCTCGCTCTCCGGCCCCACACCCTCACCCCTGCGCTGGCTCTCCGGCCCCACACGCTCACCCCTGCACTGGCTCTCTGGCCCCACACGCTCACCCCTACGTTGGCTCTCCGGCCCCACACCCTCACCCCTGTGCTGGCTCCCAGGCCCCACACCCTCACCCCTCCGCTGGCTCTCCAGTCCTACATGCTCACCCTCAGCCCTGCACTGGCTCCCCGGCCCCACACCCTCACCCCTGCAACTGGCTCTCTGGCCCTACTTGCTCACCCCTGTGCCGGTTCTCCACCCTCACATTGTCACCCTTGTGCTGGCTCTCCAGCCCCACATGCTCACCCTCCGCTGGCTCTCCAGTCCTACATGCTCACCCTCACCCCTGCACTGGCTCCTTGGCCCCACACGCTCACCCGCACTGGCTCTCCGGCCCCACACGCTCACCCCTGCTCTGGCTCTCCGGCCCTACACACTCACTCCTGTGCTGGTTCTCCAGCCTCGCATTCTCACCCCTGCACTGGCTCTCCAGTCCCACCCCCTGCGCTGGCTCTCCGGCCCCACACCCTCACCCCTGCGCTGGCTCTCCGGCCCCACACCCTCACCCCTGCGCTGGCTCTCCGGCCCCACACCCTCACCCCTGTGCTGGCTCTCCAGCCCAACACGCTTACCCTTGTACTGGCTCTCCAGTTCCACACCCTCACCCCCGCTCTGGCTCTCCGGCCCTACACGCTCACCCCTGTGCTGGTTCTCCAGCCTCGCATTCTCACCCCTGCACTGGCTCTCCAGCCCCACACCCTCACCCCTGCGCTGGCTCTCCGGCCCCACACGCTCACCCCTGCGCTGGCTCTCCGGCCCCACACCCTCACCCCTGCGCTGGCTCTCCGGCCCCACACCCTCTCCCCTGCGCTGGCTCTCCGGCCCCACACCCTCACCCCTGCGCTGGCTCTCCGGCCCCACACCCTCACCCCTGCGCTGGCTCTCCGGCCCCACACCCTCTCCCCTGCGCTGGCTCTCCGGCCCCACACCCTCACCCCTGCGCTGGCTCTCCGGCCCCACACGCTCACCCCTGCGCTGGCTCTCCGGCCCCACACCCTCACCCCTGCGCTGGCTCTCCGGCCCCACACGCTCACCCCTGCGCTGGCTCTCCGGCCCCACACCCTCACCCCTGCGCTGGCTCTCCGGCCCCACACGCTCACCCCTGCGCTGGCTCTCCGGCCCCACACCCTCACCTCTGCGCTGGCTCTCCGGCCCCACACGCTCACCTCTGTGCTGGCTCTCCGGCCCCACACCCTCACCCCTGCGCTGGCTCTCCGGCCCCACACGCTCACCCCTGTGCTCGCTCTCCGGCCCCACACCCTCACCCCTGTGCTCGCTCTCCAGCCCCACACTCTTACTCCTGTGCTGGCTCTCCAGTTCCAAACCCTCACCCCTGCGCTGGCTCTCCAGTTCCATACCCTCATCCCTGCACTGGCTTTCTGGCCCCACACGCTCACCCCTACGTTGGCTCTCCGACCCCACACCCTCACCCCTGTGCTGGTTCTCCAGCCTCGCATTCTCACCCCTGTGCTGGCTCTCCAGCCCCACACCCTCACCCCTGTGCTGGTTCTCCAGCCCAACATGATCACTCCTGCGCTGGCTCTCCGGCCTCACACGCTCACCCCTGTACTGGCTCTCCAGCCCCACACCCTCTCCCCTGCGCTGGCTCTCCGGCCCCACACCCTCTCCCCTGCGCTGGCTCTCCGGCCCCACACCCTCTCCCCTGCGCTGGCTCTCCGGCCCCACACGCTCACCCCTGTGCTGGCTCTCCGGCCCCACACTCTTACCCTTGTACTGGCTCTCCAGCCCCACACCCTCACCCCTGTGCTGGTTCTCCAGCCCAACATGATCACTCCTGCGCTGGCTCTCCGGCCTCACACGCTCACCCCTGTACTGGCTCTCCAGCCCCACACCCTCTCCCCTGCGCTGGCTCTCCGGCCCCACACCCTCTCCCCTGCGCTGGCTCTCCGGCCCCACACGCTCACCCCTGTGCTGGCTCTCCGGCCCCACACTCTTACCCTTGTACTGGCTCTCCAGTTCCACACCCTCACCCCTCCTCTGGCTCTCCGGCCCTACACGCTCACTCCTGTGCTGGTTCTCCAGCCTCGCATTCTCACCCTGTGCTGGCTCTCCAGCCCCACACCCTCACCCCTGCGCTGGCTCTCCGGCCCCACACCCTCACCCCTGCGCTGGCTCTCCAGCCCCACACGCTCACCCCTGTACTGGCTCTCCAGCCCCACACCCTCACTCCTGCGCTGGCTCTCCGGCCCCACACCCTCTCCCCTGCGCTGGCTCTCCGTCCCACACCCTCTCCCCCGTGCTGGCTCTCTGCCCCACACCCTCTCCCCTGCGCTGGCTCTCCGGCCCCACACGCTCACCCCTGTGCTGGCTCTCCGGCCCCACACTCTTACCCCTGTACTGGCTCCCCAGTTCCAAACCCTCACCCCTGCGCTGGCTCTCCGGCCCCACACCCTCTCCCCTGCGCTGGCTCTCCGGCCCCACACCCTCTCCCCTGCGCTGGCTCTCTGGCTCCACACCCTCTCCCCTGCGCTGGCTCTCCGGCCCCACACGCTCACCTGCGTGGCTCTCCGTGGCACTGCAGGAATTGAACGCAGCGTGAGGGGTTGTGGATGGAAGTAGGGACTTGCTGTCCTCTGTGTCCCCCAGCACTTAATGCTGCGTGGTTCCCACGCTGATTGCTCCCCTTGTCCCCGAGTTAAACGTCCTTGTGGGGGACCGTCTGTGTTTGTCGGCGGCACTCTGTCATGTCACTGTCACCGTCATTTCCGGGTTTCTCAGTCAAGAGTCCGTGTCTGCAGCCCGCAGGTTCGTGCTGTTTGGAACCTGCGGGCTCTTCTCATTGGTCTGATACAGACAGGGTCACTTTCCGGGGTATTTTGAGGAGGGAGTAAACGTTGGTCGTCATATTTCTCCAGCCTAGAATTTAAGGAGTTTATCTTTCTCATGCTTCCTTCCAGACCTTTTCCGTGGCTCCGTAATTCTGTGCCCGGAGCAGGTCGATCCCTGCTTTGTCCGGCACCATAGCCCAGCTGGTTGGGCGCTGTCCTCGCTGTGACTTGGGGCTGCCCGTCCTGTGACTGTGTCCCCATCCCCTTGTGCCGCCCTGTCCTCCTTCCTGCGATTTGCTCCTTCCGCGTGGGCCTTCATTCACACTTGCGGCCTTGTTCGTTTGTCCGGCCACGCGCCGGGCTCTGCGCTCTGCTGGAAGCGCACGGTGTGTCCCTCCCCACCCCGCCCCCCGCCCCCGTGGCACCCAGTGTGGCTTGAGAGCAGAGACAGAGGCAGAACCACAGCTGCACTGAGGGTGAGCAGCAGGGAAGAGACGTGGGCCGGCGCTCGTGGTGGTCTAGACGCAGCTCTGGAGCCAGACCTGGCCTGCGTTCGAGCCCAGCTGTGGCGCCTGTGAGCCCCCCCACGGCGGGTTGGGCCCCTTCTCTGCCCAGTGTGTTCACCTGAGACCCAGCCCTCCCCTCGGGGGTCTCGCGGGGATCGGGCTCCTGGTGCCTCACGGGGCTTCCCTGCTGTGATCGTCACCGCAGGGAGACCGTCCTTGTGATGAACAGTCAGGCCCTCCCAAGGAAGACACTGTTAGTCTGCTCTCCTGCTGTCACCCACCCCCTTGTGTCACTCGGCCTCGGTCCGTCGGGCTCGGGCACGTGCTGCGCTTGGCCTGGCGCTCCCTCTCCTCCATCTGCCGCCAGCAGCTCTCACCCACCAGGAGGGCGAGACTGAGGCCGCGGAAGGGGATCGGGGCCTTCTGTGGGGCTAGATTTAGGTGTCTCGCCGGCCTGTCATGACATGTGGTCCCACGGACTCAGAAGGTGTGCGTGTATCAGTCAGGCGTGGCCAGTGGCCCGGAGTCCAGCGGCCTGGCTCTCAGAGGCCGGATCCCGGCCCCTAGGCTCCGTCTTCACCTGGGCAGCGGAGACCTGGGGACGGCTGCCCAGCAATTGTCGTGGTGCAGGCAGATCAGGAGTGTCATGCCGACCCACAATCCCTAGCAAGTGCCCCACAAACGTTAGCGATTGAAGGGATCACGGACACGTCATTTTCTCTGTGGGTTTTAGGCTGGTTGTGGGCCGCCAGCCCCACGGCGATGTCCAGCCTGGGGCACGTCTCGGGGAACGGCCCTGGCTTCTGTCCCGTGAGGGTCCAGGAGCCCGCGGCTTCCCTGGCCACTCCCGGCCGGCCCCGGAATTTTCCTGTGGCTGTGGCCAAGGCCGAGGGGCCAGAGCCTCCCCGGGAGCCCCGGCAGAGCGGGAGAAGCACACTGATGAAGGGCTGCGCTCGGCAGCACGTGTCCGGCTCAGGCTTCCTGTCCTCAGGCTTCAAGGCCAGAGCCAAACGTGTCCCCACGTTTGGTAGAGCTTGTCGCCGGCCCGTGAGGCCTCTTAAAACATGGCAGATGCAGCAGACATTAACCATTGGTGAATTTAGGTGAAGGGTATGTTGGGTTCGCTGTACTTCCCTTCCAGCTGGGCCAGAGTTTGACGTCTTCCACGTGGACACGGGAGGGACGTGCTCTCCGCAGCGCCTCACCCGCTGTCAGTTGCAGGTGTGGGTCTCTAGTTGAGGGCGTGTGCGGTGTGCAAAGTGGGTGAGTAAAAATGAGCACCCGCAGAAAGTGTGCTGTCTCTCTGCTTAGGAAAGAATGGAGCGTGAGGGACGTGAGTGCAGGCAGGTGTCTGCACAGAGCGGGGACGTGGGTCCTGGTGGCCGCGGCGGTGGTCGGGGTGTCGGCACTCATTCAGCGGGACCGTTTGATTGCAGGGGCGGAATATTAATCATGTAGAATAATCAGCCTTCAGCTGGTGTGAATCGACGGGTTTTCTCTTCCAACAGGACAGCCTCCAGGGGTATAAAACGCAGAATAAGTTTCTCAACAAGGAAATTCTGGAGCTCTCGGCGCTGCGGAGAAACGCAGAAAGGAGGGAGCGGGATCTGATGGCCAAGGTGGGTCGGGCGCGGCTCTGTGTCCTGGTGGCGGGGGACTCAAGCCTTCCGGAAGCGGGTGCCCGCAACCCTGTCCTGCTGCCGGTGGGGGTGTGGTCACGACCCCGAATCGTGTCTGAAACGTTGGGAGCGCAGAGTGCTGGGTGCTTGGTCTCATCCGAGGCGCCCTGCTGTGTCCCGTCTGCACGTATAACGGGATTCACAGAACAGCTTAAATCCTATTCTGAGGCCCCCAAATGAAGGCCCCTTGGATTGTGATTTTAGCTGTGGTGGGGGACGATTTCCCACCTGTAAACGGGGAAGGGGGAGAACACCTCGCTGCCAGCCCAATGGTGGCGGTGCGAGAGTCTGATGGCATTGTGGCGGGAAAGGCAGCGTGAACATGACAGCCGTCACCCCGTCCCCCGACCTTTGCCTGCGTGTTCTCCTTGGCGTCTGTCTTGTCTGAGGCGGCGGCGGACGGGAGCTGGTCCCAGGCACAGGGCCCTGGGAAAGTGTGGGTGCCACGCGGGCGCCTGCTCATGGCCCACATGCCAGGGACACGACATGACCTCAGGAACCGGCTCGTGCTCTGGTTCCCGCTGCTCCCTTCGGCCGTCCAGGACCCATGTGGGTGTTGGCATCGGGTCCTTGGTGCCGGAGCCCCGGAAGGGAGGGGACGTGACGGGTGGCCGGTAACATAAATTAATCTCTTGTCCTCCACACGGCCCCCCGCCTCTCCTCCTGGTAGTTGGGGGCTTGTCATTCATCGGCCGCCTGACGTACCTAAGGGTCGTGTGTCCCGCGTCGGTCGGGACGGAGGTAACCGCCACGCTATCTGTAGTATTCCAGCCTGGAAGCCAAGCTCTGCCAGATAGAAAGCAAATACCTGATTCTGCTGCAAGAAATGAAGACGCCCGTGTGCTCAGAAGAGCAGGGGCCCTCCCGCGAGGTCATAGCCCAGCTGCTGGAGGACGCTCTGCAGGTGGAGGGCCCCGAGCAGCCGGAGCAGGCATTCGTGAAGCCTCGCCTCGTCAGGTAAAGGTGCTGGCGGGTGGTGGGACCCCCTCCTGAAGCCCCCTGCTGCAGCCACAGCGGCCGTTGACGGGGAGCGGGACACGAGGCCGTGTCCCGGCGAGTAGGCGCCCCGTCCGGAGACACAGCTGCACCCGATGGCATTGTGGCGGGAAAGGCAGCGTGAACATGACAGCCGTCGCCGCGTCTGAGAGCACGGGGGCCCCCGAGTGGGGAAAACGCCTGGGTGGCCTGGCTCGGCGGCCCAGCACCCACCGAGGCTCCGACGTGTGCCGTGGACACACTTGGACACGCGCAGTGTCGCACGTGTTAGAAAATGGCCGAGTCTGGAAGCCCGTGCCGGCTCTCCCCCTGGGGTCCTTAAGTAGTAGTTTCTGAAAAATGAGATCCGTGAGACGTTGGACACGGAGAAACCTGCAGACTCGGTCCCGTCTCCTCTTGTCTCCTCCGCTGGCCGCTCCGGGACGGCCCTGCTGCAGGGGCCTCGCACCTCCCGCCCCAGTGAAGCCTGGTCAGCGCGGCCTCCCCGCGTCTGCGCTCAGGCGCGGCACCCGCACTGCCGAGGCCTGTGCTCCGGGAGCCGTGCGGGCTCGGCGAGGCGGGTGCGTGTACCTTCGTGCCGCACAGGAGGCTGAGGCTCTGGGGGAGACGTGCCGGCCACGGTCATGGTGCCCGGGGGCAAGGACAGGGCCCGCGGACAGCCCCCCGGCTGGCGGCTCTGGAGACACCGTCCTTCCTCCCTCCCTCGTGCGCCGTCGGGCCCTCGCTGTGTACATCGTACGTGTTCAAACCGCGGGTAACTAGGACGCTGACTGTACGCACGGACTCGTTTTTACTTGATGAAAATTTCAAGCCTACGGAGTGACGGCCAGCAACACCCCACGTGTACCGTCAGCAGTTACCAGTGTTTGGCCGGTCTGGTTTCGTCTTCCCCTCCCCCAAGGTTTTTTCCTGCAGTTACTTTAAGGCAAATGCCACTCATTTTGTCTTTTCACCTTAAAACACTCCAGGATGCGTTTCTAACTTCTGACTGATGGCCCTCTTTCGTAAGTGTATTTACTTGGAGAGAGGAAGTGTGTCTGGGTGTGCACATGCGCCAGGGAGGGGCAGAGAGGGAGGGAGAGAGAGGGGATCCCCAGCAGGCTCCACGCTGTCAGCGCAGAGCACGACGCGGGGCTCGAACCCGCAAACCGCGAGATCACGACCTGAGCCAAAATCCAGAGTCAGATGCTCAACCGACCGAGCCACCCAGGCGCCCCTGATGACACTTTTTAATATGCGCATCCCACCACGTTCTGTGTTTTCACAGCTGCCTACCCTCAGCGTTAACTTCCTGAAATCGCACAGGGGGATACGTGTGGCTCCTGGCATGTCGTTCTTGCCTCGTGTACCTTCCCGGTAGGGGGGGACGTGTGGTGCCCCGACCTCGGTGTCTTCATTCCTTCCCCTCGTGGTTCCTTCCGTGCTCCCTTTACCAGATGAGGCGGGCGAACACGTGGTTCGTGGGTCTGCCTGTCTGTGTGCGAGCTCCCGTCCCGCCGGGTGTAGACTGGAAGGGGGATCCCCGACCTGCAGGGAACACGGCCGCAGCCGCGCCAGGGCGGGTTTCCAGAGCAGCAGGGCACGGGAGGCCCGCGTGCCGGTTTTCCCGTGGCCGGCCTGGCGGGTCGCCACACGCTTCGCGGCATCCAACGCCGCACGTAGGCTCCTGCCGGCGGCCGACGTGTCCTGGGCTGCGCTCCTTCCCCGCGGCACATGGTCACGGGATTGTCGGCAGAACGCATTCCCCGGGCCGCCGGGCGTGGCGTTCAGCCCCTGCTTCTGGAGGCCGCTGCGTCCCCGGGCTCCGGCCCCCGCTTCCTTCCTTCAGCAGCCGGCGACAGTGGGCCACGCGGCCCCTCTCCTTTGACCCCCACCGTGAAGGGCTCCTGTGCACACGCTGGCCCCTGGAATACCCGGGGTGAGCTCCCCGCCGTGAATGCCTTTTGTGAGGTGACCTCGTCACGGGTGTGAGGCCCTGGGGTTTGACGTCCTTGGGGCCACTGTCCTGCCTTCCACGTCCCTGATATCCACACAAATGTTTTCTCCCTCGTCTTTCCGCTTTTTAAAATGACGCTTTTCCAACACAAAAGTTTCTCGTCCGTCCAGGTGTGACGCACACGCACACGCGTGCATCGGCGCGGCCGAATCTCCCAGTAACGCCGGCGTCTTCCCTGTGCTTTCCACACCCTCGGATTCCCTTTTTCTCTTGGTATCAAGAAGAGGTCTAGTCTAACTTGCCCTCGCGCAGACAGCCGGTCGTCCTGACCCCGTTTACGGAGAAGTTCAGTCTCTCCTGGCCGCTCCAGCGCCCGGGCCCTGGTCACGGGGCCACGTGCACGTGGCTGGCGCTCTTTGCCGTC
The DNA here is from genome assembly GCF_007474595.2 of Lynx canadensis. Taxonomy (NCBI): domain Eukaryota; kingdom Metazoa; phylum Chordata; class Mammalia; order Carnivora; family Felidae; genus Lynx; species Lynx canadensis. The sequence continues at coordinate 534,383 of NC_044308.2, forward strand.
GTGCTGCTTTTGTGGAAGTCACATCATTTTATCTTCCTCCCGTTTTTCTCAACAGCGAGTACGACATCTACGGGTTCAGGACCGTCCCAGAGGACGACGAGGAGGAGAAGCTGGTGGCCAAGGTCCGCGCGCTGGACCTGAAGACGCTGCACCTCACGGAAAACCAGGAAGTGTCCACCGGCGTCAAGTGGGAAAACTACTTCGCGAGCACGATGAACAGGGAGATGGCGTGCTCTCCGGAGCTGAAGAACCTGATCCGGGCGGGCATCCCGCACGAGCACCGTTCCAAGGTGTGGAAGTGGTGCGTGGACCTCCACACCCGGAAGTTCAAGGGCAGCACCGAGCCCGGGTACTTCCAGACGCTGCTCCAGAAGGCGCTGGAGAAGCAGAACCCGGCCTCCAAGCAGATCGAGCTTGACCTGCTGCGGACCCTGCCCAACAACAAGCACTACTCCTGCCCCACCTCGGAGGGCATACAGAAGCTTCGCAACGTCCTGCTGGCCTTCTCCTGGCGGAACCCGGACATCGGCTACTGCCAGGGTCTGAACAGGTGGGTGTCGGCCCCACGCTGCTCCGGCGTGCCCCCCACCGGCCGGGACGGGCCCCTCCCCTGCGGGGAAGTTGCAGTCAGCTAGGTTGAGTGACGCAGTGTCCCCTGGGGCGCCTGCTGGCTCGGTCCCTTGAGCAGCCGACTCTTGATTTCGGCTCAGCTCACCATCTCCCTGTTCGTGAGTTCAGGCCCCGTGTTGGGCTCTGTGCTGACCGCTCAGAACCTGTTCGGGATTCTCTCTCCATCTCTCCCTGCTCCTCCCTCGCTCGGGATCTCTCTCCGTCTCTCTCTTGAATAAAGTTGAAAAAAAGTAAAATACGAAAACAACACCACTGCCAAATTCACGTTATCTGAAGCAACTGCGTTTCTTGTTCCGGTTCCTCACGAGGTTCAGGGTTTGACCAGAAGTTTGATCTGACTGTGCTTTTCAATTACAATTTTATATGATTCTACGCTCATGACGCACGAAGCGGATGCTGGTGGCCATTCCTCGTTCATCCAGCATCTTCGTGAGTTGAGAAGTTGCCCCAGATGGTTCTGCGGCTGGCTGGAGCCTGGCACCTGTGGACGAGAGTCTGCGGGTCTCACGCACGTCCCTGCTCCCATAGGCGGAGGACACTGGGAGGCCGCCCACCTCGTCGCTCGTCGTTCGGAGCCGGGCTGGGGCGGGACGAGGCCACCGGAGGCCCCGGGGTCTGCGCCGCAGGGGGCTGCGTGCCGTGGCTGCTTGGCGCCTGGCGTCTGTGGCTGACGTGCTTTCTGCACTCGCTGGCCCCGCGCTCGTCCAGTGATGCTCTGTCCGCGCAGTGGGAGCGGGAGATCCGTCGAGGCGTGAAGAAGCCGTGTGTGCTTGCGTGCGTTAGGAGTTTTGCCATAAGCCAAGGGCACGCGTTGAGTTGTGGATGCTGACGGTTAATTCTGGCCGCTCGCAGGCCCTGACTCCCACTCTGTGCCAGATACTGACCTCCAGTAAGGGCCGTGTGTTTGTGTCTGAGTGGCCGTGCTGCAGAAGGAAGGTTTCAGCTGGCGTGTTCACACTAGGCAGTTGCCAAGGAAGTCACCTGCCTCTGTGGTGGGGAGGACGGATATGCTGTCTGTGCCCCGAAAGCGATGGATTCGGCTGCCCCTTCGCGCCCCCGTTACAAGAAAAAAAGCCGTAAACGGGATGCTGTGTAAGGAACGGTTTAGTTCTCTTTGAATCCACGATTCATGTGGAACACCCAGTCTAACAGTTTCCAGAAGCCACGACCCTCTGAAGGCCAGCGGATCCCTCCGGCACGCCTGTTTGGGGGCGACGCTGGCGCCCCGTTCGTCTGGCGCTGCCGTGGAACCTCCTCCTCCACGGTAAAACTTCCAGAAAATTGCCCCCATCATCCGCACCCCGTCACCCTTAGGGCCTCTTAACTTTAACCATTTTATTGGGGTTTTCCCCCAAATATTTTACATGTGCCTCCTGAGAACCCAGAACTCGGGTAGAAGAATGTTAGCCTTTTTTTTTTTTTTATTTTATTTTTTTTTTTTTTCCAACGTTTATTTATTTTTGGGACAGAGAGAGACAGAGCATGAACGGGGGAGGGGCAGAGAGAGAGGGAGACACAGAATCGGAAACAGGCTCCAGGCTCCGAGCCATCAGCCCAGAGCCCGACGCGGGGCTCGAACTCACGGACCGCGAGATCGTGACCTGGCTGAAGTCGGACGCTTAACCGACTGCGCCACCCAGGCGCCCCTAAGAATGTTAGCCTTTGTGAGTGATCCAGGCCTACCTTCTTGAAACTTGGTTAAAGTGACGTCCTGCAGGCTGCGCTGACTGCAGACCCCTGGCCCCGCTCCCCACACCTTTGGGTGCTGTGGACTTGCTGTCTCTCCCGTCCGTCCCTGCCGTGGCCACCTGCCTGCGCCCGTGCGGTCAGGCCTGCCTGAGGCGTCCCCTTCCGCCGACCCCACGTCCCTCGTTTTAAGGTCTTAATTCGAGGTGAACCCATCGTAATTTTACGTGAGGAAGAAAAAGACCGTAACCGGCCTTGGAGAAGTAGGGTTAGGGTTTCCCGTAAGCGAGGCACAGAAGCTGTCAGAGCAGAGGCGCTTGGATTTCAGATGCAGAGAGAAGGGCTTTTTTTCTCGTCGCTTTGTGTCCAGATCCTGCCTGAATGCCTACTGGGAGTCAAGCCTGGGATCACTGGACAGGTCCGTGACTGGGGACAGTGTAACGGCTGAACCCAGGTTTCCTTTACGAGCAAGCTGACCACTGTTCAGGCTCCTGCCCCCACGTGCACGCACACCGTGGCCGCAGCTCCTTCTGAAAGCCCCTCGGAGTGGTTGTCTGTAGCCCATCGTACACTCACCCCTGGACTTTCTGTGCACAAAGGAGCTGCATTAGCTAAGCATTTTTTTTTTTTTAACGAGGCTGGTTGATCATTGGGAAAGAATTTCAGCATCCTTAAACGAAAACCAAATGAAAGGGTTGGCGGGAGCAGTACCTTTGTTTCTCAAACATCATTTATCTTAGTGTTTATTTTGAGAGGGGGAAGGGGCAGAGAGAGAGAGAGAGAGAGAGAGAGAGAGAGAGAGAGAGAATCCCAAGCAGGCCCTGTGCTGTCAGCACAGAGCCCAACACGGGTCTCGAACCCATGAACCATGCAGTCATGACGTGAGCTGAAATCCAGAGTCGGACGTGCCTCACTTGGGGCACCCGGCTGGCTCGGTTGGTGGAACACGTGACTCTTGATCTCAGGGTTGTGAGGTTGAGCCCCACATTGGGGGCAGAGATGACTTAAAAAAGAAAGAAAAGGACGAATGTGTAGCTCGTGCAGGAAGTTGCTTGTTCTTTGCTGGGGGACTGGAGATGGCCGCGGCTGTGTAAGCAGACGGCGCGTTGCGGCTGACCAGCCGTGTGGCCCGGGCCCCGGTGTGCGGGGTGCTGGCCCTCACCTTGCTGTCCGTCTGTTTACAGGTTGGTGGCGGTGGCCCTCCTGTACCTGGAGCAAGAAGACGCGTTCTGGTGTCTGGTCACCATAGTGGAAGTTTTCATGCCTCGAGACTATTACACCAAGACGCTGCTGGGGTCCCAGGTACGGCTAGAAACGCCGCGTGTCAGTCAGTGGCCTGGAGGGTCCAGCCGACACGTGGCGAATTTAACGTCGGTGGGGGAGGGGCTCCCGTGCGTGCTGGGCCTTGAAACAGAGGTACGAGGAGGGCGTGCCGCAGACCCCGGGCCTGGCTGAGTGTGACCGGGCGGGGAAAGTCCCACCGGGCACAGCTGTCCGCCCCCCCCATCCCCTGCAGTCCTGCTGTCTCCCTCCCTGAGCACAGGTGTCCTCTCCATAGCCCTGCTCTCTCCCCAGCACACGCTGCCCCCCCCAATCCCCTGCAGTCCTGCTGTCTCCCTCCCTGAGCACAGGTGTCCCCCCCCCATAGCCCTGCTCTCTCCCCAGCACACACTGTCCCCCCCTCCCCCCATCCCCTGCAGTCCTGCTGTCTCCCTCCCTGAGCACAGGTGTCCCCCCCCCCCATAGCCCTGCTCTTTCCCCAGCACACGCTGTCCCCCCCTCCCCCCATCCCCTGCAGTCCTGCTGTCTCCCTCCCTGGGCACAGGTGTCCCCTCCCCCCATCCCCTGCAGTCCTGCTGTCTCCCTCCCTGGGCACAGGTGTTCCCCCCCCCCCATAGCCCTGCTCTCTCCCCAGCACACGCTGTCCCCCCCCCCCACCATAGCCGTGCCCTCTCCCCAGTGCAACCTTCCTGGGGAGCCCGGGGACAGGAGTAGGCAAGCCAGAGATTTCTGAGGGGGGGGCACCTGCGAAGGACCAGGGAGGGAGCAGGGAGGCGGGGGAGCCCCCGGACCAGGGACAGGAAGGTGGCTCGAGTGGGACGGGTCCCAGATGGCCGCGTGGTTCTCAGGAAGTCTCGGCCAGGCCAGCAGGGACCCCTGTGACAGACCTGTGTCTCATGCCGACAGGCTGCATCGGGGCTCCGCCGTGGTCACTCCCTTCCTGGGAGCAGGCAGCGGGGCTGGCAGTCACCCCCCCCCCCCCGACGGGAGACGTGCCCACAGCACCCGGCGCCCGAGGGCGAGGGGGCCCGAGGGCCAGGGGGCGGGAGAGCCCAGGCTTGTCTCCTGGGGGCGGTTCTGGCTCCAGAGCAGCCTGGGGCCCCTCCCCTGGGCCGGGCTGGGGCCGCCGTCCCTGCTCCCCAACTAGCAATCCTGCTCCTCGGCCTGACCTTCACGGCCCTGCGGAGGCAGCAGAGGCACCGGCGGGGGATGGGCGGGTGGCAGGAGGGGACTGACGGCACTTCTCTCCCCGTCAACGGGTCTGACTCCGCGGTGCCCGCTCCTGTCTCCTGTCCCCCATCCCCACCCCCGTGTGGGAGGGACCTCCCTGTTCCAGTCTGGGGGTGACTTCCTGCCCTTGCCTTTGGGCCACCAGCAGCCGCCTGGCTTCTCAGCGTCTCTGTCACTGTGTGACTTTCCTGGGTAAAATCCCTCAGGGTCTCGGTTGTAAATGCTGGGAGTAGGTTCTGTCCGCCTGGCTGGCCCCTGCCTGAGTTTTGCTTTAGATTTGCACATCTGCCTTCAGACCGGGTCCATCGTGGCCTCTGTCACTGCCTGCCCTCTGCGCCCGCTAGCCCACCAGCCTGGACTCCCCCTCATTTCTCGCCCCCTGCATCCCTGCGGTTAGCTTCTGGTCGTTGCCACCTGCCTGGTGGCTCTCATCCCTGCTCCCCCTTGACCCCTGACCCTTGCCAGGGTGCCCTGCTTTCCTGTATAACTGTCACTCTTGCGGTCTGCCGTGGCCCCTTGTGACGGAACACCTGCTCGCCTGTCACGCCCTGACCTCGGGTGAAGACGTGACTCCCTAGGTCACCGTTGGCCCGCCTGCGTCCTGGAGAGCACCTGCTCTGAGCGCTGAGCACCGCTTCCTCGGTGCCGCTTCCTGCCCCTCTGGGGCCGCCCGCTGCTCTGGTCCGGGGCCTCGGGGACAGCGCTTGTCTGACGGGACCCTCCCCGTGTGCCTGCTGGTCCTGTAGCTGGTCAGCAGCCCTGACGTTCATTTCGATATCGCGGGCACGCGGCACGCTGAGCGCGGAGCGTGTGTGAGCGAGCTCTCCGGCCGGGGGCACTTAGCGAGCCCCCCTCGCGTCTGCACAAAACCATCCGGATGCAGGCATCACGGTCCCCCTCCTCCTTGGGAGACAAGCGGAGCTCAGAGACGCTAAGTGCCTTGCCTGAGGAGCTACCACCAAGGCCCAGGCTGGGGTCTGGACCTCTGTCCACTCCTCCTGGAAGGCCGGGGAGGAGAGCAGGGCCTGGGCTCTGGGCCCAGTGATCCCAGGAGAGTCATCTGGTCCTCCGGTGACCGCTTCAGTTTGCTAAGCGACTGAGAGGCTAGTTTCGCCAGTGTGTAAACTAGGAAGTGAGCAGTTAACAGGCAGCAGTCACTGTTTTGTGGGAGTGAGGGGGCCAATAAATAATGTTCTGTGTATCACAGACGCCTGGGAGCCAGTAGCTTCAGAGACTCAAAATCTCAGATGACTGTGTTTCAGAACAAGAAGGTCTCACTCCGAAACTTACTCCAGCGGCAGGAAGGAGCCTTTGTCTTCGTTCCCTGGAGCCAGGCCCGCCCCCCTGTGGGGCGTGGCCACGTTGCCGGCGCCCCGTGCCCCAGTTTCCACATCTGTAAGATGCGCGTCAGACTCCCCTCCTGTGGAGTGCTTGACGTCAGATTCAGACGATGCTTTAAGGGTCTGTCATAATGTTCAGAATTAAAAAAAAACTCGCAGTTACAACAGGCAGAAGGGAAAGACCTATCTTAAGTATGTGGATTTGAGATGAACTGTGCCTCGTGTTGTCACGGAAAGGGAATCGTAAACTGAAGAGACTCTCTCCCCAACTGAGAAAGTCGCAGAAGCTCCCGAGGAGCAAGCAGGTGACACAGAAAGACGGTAAGAGGAGGACGAAAACCGCGTTACTCTACCAGGGAGACCACGGTTGGCATTTTGATGTGCTCCCTTTTTGCTCCTCCCCCACCTCCCCTTAGGTATGGACGTTGGGGGCGTGAGGTGTCCTGGCTGCTTCGCGTCACAGCTCCGGCGAGTTGCCCCGTTCGGTGGCTGCCGCGTCCCGTCGGGGCAGTGCGTGGACTGTATGTGTCCTACAGGGGGCACCGCGTGGGCCGCCCTGAAGCGGGGACAGCTTGTGTGCCCCTCTGCCCCCACGGCACCCTGCCTCCCGGATCCCTGCCGGCTGCTCGCGGCTTCTCCGTCGTTCCATCCGCCGTGCACCGGGACCCGGCCGGCGCCGAGGACCCCGTCCCCCGGTGTCCCCTGGTGTCCCCCGGTGTCCCCCGGCGCGTTCCTTCCCCCCCGCACCCCACCACCTCCCGAGCCGGCGGGGCTGGGGCTGAACACGGGTCGGGCGGTGCTTGCTGCCGGCTGCTCTGCACCCGGCCCTCTGCGCCCGGACAGCCTCGAGCGCAAGGTGCCACCTGCCGCCCGACGGATACAGGGCGCTTCTCGCGCTGTGGGGGCGGCTTCTCGCCCCTCCTCTTCAGCCCAGTCCCACCCCTCCTGGCAGAAGGAGTCTGTTCCCGTCACTCATCCCGCGGTTACTCGTTCTGGGGGCACTTGCCCTTCACTCATCCCGTGGTCACTCGTTCCGTGGTCACTCATCCCAGGGTCACTCATCCCGCGGTCACTCGTTCCATGGTCACTTGTCCTGTGGTCACTCGTTCTGGGGGCACTTGTCCCGCATTCATCCCGTGGTCACTCGTTCTGGGGGCACTTGCCCTTCACTCATCCCGTGGTCACTCATTCTGCGGTCACTTGTCCCGCATTCATCCCGTGGTCACTCGTTCCGCGGTCACTCATTCTGGGGTCACTCGTGCCGTGGTCACTCATCCCAGGGTCACTTATCCCGCGGTCACTCGTTCCATGGTCACTTGTCCTGTGGGCACGCGTCCTGGGGGCACTTGTCCCGCAGACACTCGTTCTGGGGGCACTTGTCCTGCTCTCGTCCCGTGGTCACTCGTTCCACGGTCACTCTTTCCGTGGTCACTTGTTCCATGGTCACTCGTCCCACGGTCATTCATTCTGGGGTCACTTGTCCCGTGGTCACTCGTCCCAGGGCCACTGATCCCGTGGGCACTTGTCCCACAGACACTCATTCTGGGGGCACTTGTCCCGCACTCATCCCATGGTCACTCGTCCCGTGGTCACTCGTCCCGCAGACACTCGTCCTGGGGTCACTCGTCCCACAGTCACTTGTTATGTGGGCACTTGTCCGGTGGTCACTCATCCCGGGGTCACGTCCCACAGTCTGCTGCCCTCCCTTGCCCACCTTCAGCCCCTGAAGGTGGCCAGCACTGGCCTGGGCCCCGGCCTCAGGCGCGTGCTGTCCCTAGGCCGTCGTTCAAATGCGCAGGCGCTGTGTTTAGCGGGTGGTGCTGGCCCTGCCCACTGAGAGGGGCGAGGCTTCCGGGGAGACCCCTCTAGGGGGGCAGGCACCGGCTGCATCACATGGTGCCCTCGCGTGCCCTGGAGCGGTCCGTGCAGGTGTCCGGGGGCGGCGGCGGCTGGGAGGTGCAGGCAGCGCTTCGCGCCCCGTGACATCCGTGGGACGGCCGTGCTGCTGTCCCACTGACTCTTGGGCCTGGGACTCGGTTGTGACCCGTATACCCTAGATCTCGCGTGCGGCGGCCGGGCCGACTCTTCCCCCGGCTCAGGAGCGGATCAGAGCGGCCTGTGTTCTTGGGTGTTTGGGGCACACGAGTGGGTCTCAGGCCCGGGCGCACCCACGCCCCCGCCCCGCCCCCCTCCCCAGGTGGACCAGCGGGTGTTCAGAGACCTCCTGAGCGAGAAGCTACCCCGTCTGCACAGCCACCTGGAACAGCACAAAGTCGACTACACCCTCATCACGTTCAACTGGTTTCTGGTGGTGTTCGTGGACAGCGTCGTGAGTGACGTCCTCTTTAAGATCTGGGACTCCTTCCTCTATGAGGGACCAAAGGTGGGTCTGCTCGCCGGGTTTCCGGGCAGCACGGTGGTGGCCAGCTTCCCCGGGTGCGTGAGGGGCCACCGTGGGGCCGGGGTCACAGGAAGCAGCCGCCCCGGGCCGAGGCGTGCCTCTGCTCACAGGTGTCTCTGTCCCGCCCACAGGTCATTTTCCGCTTTGCCCTGGCTCTTTTTAAGTACAAGGAGGAGGAGATCCTGAGGTTGCAGGACTCCATGTCCATTTTCAAGTATCTCCGTCACTTCACGCGCACTGTCCTCGACGCCAGGTGCGTCCTTGGGGGCGGGGGGGCGTGGCGAGAGCGGGAGCGCTGGTCCCTGCTTCCCGAGGAAAGGGTGGGGACAGGCTGGGGACACCAGGTGGCTTCCAGTGATGGGGAGGGGCGGGGGGAGGATAGAGGAGGACAGTTTATTTTTTCTCCAATGAACATCAGTCCCAGCAGCAAAGCAGCATTTTTATTTGTCCAGCAAGCCTTTACCGAGCGTCCGGGGCACGGGGGGCACGGTGACCAAGGACGGACATCTCCCGTGAACAACCTAGGCGAGACCACTGGCGTGACAGCCTCAGGGCTGCCGTGGGGGGAGCCCAGATGGGACAAGTGCAGGGGAAAGGTGGGGGTGAGCGGGGCCGGGGGGACCCCAAGGAGAGGGTGTCCTGGGCAAAGGGATCCTGAGGAGTGGAGGTGAGAGGCAGCGTGTCTGGGGCCGTGGCGGAGCAGGACGGGCTTCGTCCCCCGAGTGTCGGGAAGACAGGAGGGCTGGCATCGGAGAGGAGACCCGGGGCCTGGGGAAGGGGGGCGGGGGGCGGGGGGCGGAGGGGGTACACTAGAGCATGGGACAGGAAGTGGAGCTTGGGGAACCCTGGGCTTCTGGCCCGGGCACCAGGCCTCGGCGGATCGTGTCCGTGTTGTGCGTGTGCCCCCGACCGCGTTTGGCGGCTGCCCTGGGAACTCGCCAGGGGCTCCCACGGCCAAGGCGGGGTACAGTTCGCTGCTGCCCGTGTGGTACAGGGCCGCCTTTCCCTGCACATGACCGTGTTCCACGTCAGGCTTGTCTACCCGTGAGGAAGCCATGAGTCTTTCCGCAGAGAAGTGTCTGTGGCTCACGTACGTTTTCAGACTATTTTTTAAATTATTTCTGAGAGAAAGAATGCAAGCGGGGGCGGGGGCAGAGGAAGAGAGAGAGAGAGAGAGGGTCCGAAGCAGGCTCTGCGGTGTCAGCGCAGAGCCCGATGCAGGGCTCGAACTCAGACTGCCAGATCGTGACCTGAGCCAAAGTTGGACGCTTAGCCGACTGAGCCCCCCAGGCGCCCCTCAGACTTTTTGGACTGTAGCTCGTAAGACCATTTCATATCAGAATGTGAGCTGCCCGTGCCAGAGCGTATAGAAGTGAAACGGTTTGTTGAAATGTTTGTGGTTCTTGCTGAAGGTCTGTGTTAGATGTTGAGGTTTCTAACTTCCTGTTACAAAACGCTTGTCATGATTCACCACGTGGGTTTCTCATCCACTGATGTGTCACAACCTGCTTGAAAGCCCGCAGGGCCCCCCAGTAAGCTGGCAGGTGCCCCTCTTCTTGGCTGGCCCCGCGAGAAGCCGCAGGCCCTGAGGGCCCCGGCGCCGGGGGGAGCCCGGCCGCAGGAGGGCTCTGGGGCAGGGGCTGGGCCCAGGTCCCGGGGAGGGGACGCTGCGAGCAAAGGGGCTGATGGCTGAGGCCACGCCCGACAGCCCAGAAGGCATCGCGGTTTGTAAGGATTTTCAGGCAGCTTGACGTATCGGCGACAGTGGCCTCGGTTTCGCCAAATGAAAAGCCAGGGAGCAAAGCCTGAGACAGAGCAGGCCGAGAGCGTGCGCTACCCTTCCATCAGGTCGGGGTTCCCTAACCTCCCTTCAGGCCCAGGCTGCAGGATGTGCCCCCCCCCCCACCCTCCCGGCAGCGCCTCCCGCAAGCTCTGCAGCGCCACCTCGTGAGCGGCCTCGGGCACAGCCGCCCGGCCGTTGGCCTCAGGAACTCAGTCCCCGTGGCTGGGTGGCGACCCGGGGGTTTCACTCAGCTCCCCGGGCTGGTGGGTCTAGGGGAGCAATTCCACATAACCGAGCGGCTCCATAAGAAAGGAGGGCGCGGGTGCTGAGTCCCGTGTGCCCAGGAGACAGCGGGTCAACGGATTAAACCAGTCTCGAGTCGGGGCCCCTGGGGCCTTCAGCCTGGGCTGACCATGGGATATCTCTCATCTCCTGACCGGGCCGCAGAGCGGAGTGTTCTGCCCTGCCCGCTGGGCCAACAGGGGCTCTGTGAAAATAACCTAGTGTTGTTTGCCTCCCATAGAGGGGGCTGGAGGCCAGCTCGCAGGTGCGTGGAGTCTGCGACTCGTGGCTGTAGGAAAAGGGGCTGGTCGTGTGGCCCTGGGTCCCGGGTCTGCGCTCACATTTCCGTTCACAGACCCCTGCGGCCCCGGCCGGTGGAGCCCAGTAGGAGGCACGGCTCTGTGCAGGCCTGTCCTGTTCTCCCACGTGCCCGTGTTCTAGAACAGTCTGGGAAGCTTGGCATTTGAAGGTGGCCTTCCTGACCTTTGACCTCACGCAGGGAGTCCTCTGGAGTCCTCTGGAGTCCGGCTAAGGAGTAGGTGTTTGGAAATTCAGTAGGGAGAAATGCCAAAGGCTACACCCTCCCTTAACGTTACACCTTCTAGAATAAACTTACATCAAGGCAGCCCACGTGGGTGGATGGTGGCAGGCCACCTGTGGCCGCTGGCTCTGTCCTCACCGCCTCTCCTGGGTCTGGAGGTGCGCCAGGGCCCTGTGGCTGGGAAGAGAAGCCCCTGGGCTGGATGAATCGGGGGCTGCACCCGGCCCCAGGCCCTGGGGCACCTTCTCATTCTGATCTTATTAAACCACTGGCCAGCAGCTACAGCCCCGTTTCTGTGATTTTAAACCGTTTACTGTAAATCAGTGCCTTGATCCCAGGATAGTAGGAAACCCATAGAGTGCACATCTGTCTGCAGACGTGTTCGAGCCTCGTCGTGTGGCTCCTGGGTATGACGGTGCCTGTCAGGTGGGCCTGGGTATCCGCTGCTCCCCGGTCAGGCCCGGGACAGCCCTCCGGGCCATCCTTCTGCTGGTCCCGAAGGCTCAGGCTCGCCGGCCCTGCAGTCACAGGCAAGTGCCAGGCGCTGTCCTTGTGTGCGTGTTGTGGTGGCAGCTCTGGTGACCCCAGACCTCAGGAAGGTCACTAACTTATCCCAGCCTATCGACGAGGAATCAGAAACCAGGAAGGGAAGGGACGTCACCTGCCCCACGACAGAGCGAGCGTGTCTGAGTCCAGGCCGTGGCTCAGGGCCGGCCCCGTAGCCTGTGCGTGAGAAGGGCTGGCCTCCAGGTGATACACCTGCTGGGGTCCCATCCTGTGTCCTGCCCTGCTGACGCTCCGTGCCTGTCCTGTGTCCTTCCAGGAAACTGATCGGTATCTCCTTTGGGGACCTCAACCCGTTCCCCCTGCGCCAGATCCGGAACCGGCGCGCCTACCACCTGGAGAAGGTCCGGCTGGAGCTGACGGAGCTCGAGGCCATCCGGGAGGACTTCCTGCGTGAACGGGATGCCAGCCCTGATAAGGGTGAGCTGGTCAGCGATGAGGAGGACACCTGAGTCCCCCGTCCCCACCCCCCACGATGCTGCTCTTGCCTTCACAACCAAAGTGTGCCAAAGGGTGACCGCAGAGACGTCTCTGCTCCTTTAAAAGCCCGAATGTAACGCCCGTGGTCTCTGGAGATCTGCCGGGCAGACATCCAGGGCCACACCGCACTTTCTCCTTTCCACTCGCGGTGGGGTCTGTCCTGTTTACAACTGTCTTCCGTGCCGTGGCACGTGGCTGCGCCTGTCCCCGGCTCGCGTGGTCTGTGCGCCCCCAGGTGAACTGGCTGGATGTTTTCCAGGCCCTGTTTACTGCACGTGTCAGCTGGGTTGGTCACTGGCTCGCGCCCTCGGGACCCCGTCCCAGGCGCCTCCCTGTCTCGCTCCTCCTGCACCCGGCGCCGCTGAGGGCCTCCGCCGAGCAGCCACACTGTGCTTCGCGCGCTCCCGGGCCACAGTGTGGCTGCTCCGGGGGCACAAGGGTAGTGAAAAGGGGCCTTTCCTAGAAAAGCAAGTGCGTCCCACGCTCAGAAGCGGCCTGTAGAAAACCCACACGCCTTCCCTGCGGGCAAGCGGCCTCGCCTCAACTCTGGAACAGCACTGGCCCTTCCGTGCACAGCGTTTCAAGCAGCGAAGGGCCTGGCTTTCCAGACAGCCCACACTCCCTCCTGGGCACCAGCTGGGCTCGCCTGCCCTCAGCCTTCCCTCTGCCTGGCGCAGATCTCTGTGAAATCCTTCTTTTTGGCGGGCTCCGAGTCACCGTCTGTGGAGGGAGCCGTCCCGCAAAGCAGGCCCTGCCCTGGGGCCTCGGTAGAGGGGACAGAGCAGGGCCGTGGTGCAGGTTCCGGGTGACAGTCGAGGTCTCCTCCACCTGCTGGTGTGGGGGGAGGCGGCTGCCGGGGCTTGGGGCACCGCTCGGGTCCCCTCCCCGGTGCTGCCCACGGGCGTCCTCTCTGGCAGCGTCCTTGTCCATCCCCGAGGCCGTGGGGGTCACACCGCCCAGGCAGCTCCGGAGGCGGAGCGCTAGCTGTTTGAAGCCCCGGAGAGAGGCTTTGCCCAAGGAAGTGGACTTCTGCTTTATCACAGCGAGGACCGTCCCTGATGCGGACGTGTGACACTGTTTCCTGGCACAGTATTGCTCAAATAGGAAAGAAATGACTTCAAGTGGGATTTTTACACTACCTGGAGAAGTCGGAAACAGCCCTTAGTTGATGTGTTCGATGCAGCCTGAGTGCTGAACCGATGGAATTTGAAGCGCTTTTTTCCCAAGTAGGGATGTCCTGTCACCAGCGTTGAGCGGGGTCCAAGCCGGGTCCGCATCTCCACAGACTGAGTTTCCGTCCGTAGGTTGGTTGACTTGATTTTCGGGTATCACACACGTTGCACCGTTGTTCGTTTCCTGGGGGTGGCTGGTGGCGTCCTCACTGCCATTCGCGGACCCCCTGCCCTGGCCCCCACGCAGCTGCCGGCCTGGGGACAGCGGTGAGGATGTGCGGCCGGATCAGACCGTAGTCTCCGGATCGATTTCCCGGAGGGGACGGTGCTGCTGGTTTTGTCCTTCTTGCCCCAGAAAGACGCATCTTAAAGACGTGGATCGGGCCCAGGTTCCCACTGTATGTGGCTGGAGTCGTGGTTTCAGGGAGCGGCTGGCCCGGCTGTGCTGCTGCCTCTAGGCGGTCGTCCGAGGCCGGAAGTTGGTGTGAAAGCCGAGGGGTCGGGGGAACGGGCCAGGGGTGCTGGCCTCTGGGTGTCCGGAGGGCAGGAGGGGAGCTTGGCCTGGTCCGGACGGGACAGGATGGGGCCGTCGCTCCAGAACCACAGGGCCCGGAACGGCCCCCTCTCCTGCCCCCTCCACCGGGCGGGCAGCGTCCCGATGGGGCGGCCTCAGCACCGGCCCAGGGCCCCTGCAGGCTGGGTCTCGTGGCGACACTTCTTGCCCAAACGCGTGTACCGTGGCCAAGGGGATTCCCTCAGCGTGTTGGGGGGGCACGTGGATGTGTTTTTGTTTCATGGGTTGAACGTGTTAATACTTTTGTATATTTTTTCACTACAGTTTATATTTTTATAGACTTTGTATCGAGGTTTTTCTAGATGACGTACATCTATTTTATATAACGAGTCTTGTGTACGGCTCCCTGTATTTGTGTATAAACCTGAGCACGACGTGGCTCCCCACTCCTGGGCCCCGGGCATCCCGCCTCTGGCTCATGCTGGGGCTGCTTCCCCGGGTAGCACCTCCCTGGTCACTTGCGGCCATGCGGACAGCTGTCCAGCACCCGCTGGGGCTGGACCGAGACTGGATTCTCCTCCACTGTATCCGTATAGGAAATATTCTAGGCAGATAGCCAGCGCGTTTTCCTTTTTGAAGCTAAACGTGTGTACTGCACAAATCCCCACCCTGGCTTTGTGCCGCGTGGTCTTCCCCAGGTGCCCTGGGCGGCGGTCAGCCTGGGGCGGGAGGGGGTGTGCCGGCAGGGGGGCTGCTGGCAGGTGACTTTCCTTCATGTCTCTGCAGCTTCTGTGCTCGTCTTCCAGTTAAACTTTGGAACGGTCCTACTAAAAAGCCAAATAAACTACTAATTTGTATAACATTGTGGTTTGAAATGTGGTTATAATCACTCGTGGCGGGGCTCACCCCAGGGCTTAGGGGGGACAGGGGCCTCCCCGACCTGCCAGCAGGGTGTTTAGGTCCGTGCCCTTGGTTTGCTCTTTCGGGGCGTGTGGGACGAGACGCCTCGCCTCGGTCAGCGGCGCAGCCCCGGGAGCCGAGGCCGAGCTGGCAAATGGGGGGCCTCGGCCGGGAGCCGCCCTGTGTCTGGAGCAGCCCCCCCGGGTCACAGCTGTGCCGTGCCCCGCCTGAGTCATGGGTTGTTTGCCTCTCGTCTGGGCTGACCGCTCGGCTGCCACCGGGGACACCATCCCCCTCAGCCCCCATCATCGGAAAAACACACCACAGTGATTAAGACCAAATGTCTTTCCACGGTGTGGGGGAGGGGGCTCCAGGGAGGGTTCCCGGACAGAGCAGACGAGGGCCCGCTCAGAGTCTCCAGGTCAGACTCTGTGAGGCTGGGGGTTCCTGCGACCACAGCAGCGGGAGCGGAGCCGGCACTGGGACCCCCGTGCCGTGCCCTCTGGCTCTCGCCCCTGCTCAGTGTGGGTCAGGCGCCCGGACAGAGGCCGTCACAGAGCGTGGGTCCCCAGAGCTACTGCAAACACAGGAAGGAAGCCTGCTGCCCCTCCCCCGGTGCAGGATCCTGGGACTCTCTCAAGCCCCCGTGACTCGCTTTCCTGAAGTGACCTCAGAGTGACTAGCTCTGCCAAAGCCGTCTTCCCGCTGGGGGCAGCCCAGAGCTCAGGTGGAAGGGGGCTTGGGCCAGACCCACGCGGAGCGGGCGGGGCTCTGCAGCCGGCGGCGAAGGGGTGTTGCCGGAAGGGGTGCTGTGTGCGGAGAACGGGAAGCCGGGGAGCAGCTGGGCACCTCTCCCTCCGTGCCTTCCACGTGGGGACCAGTCCCCGGGACAGACGCCTGCTGGTGGCTTCAGCCTCTGATGCACAAGTGGCCACGTGGCCCTCGCTACCACGGCCCAAGGACCGCTGTGAACGGCACATGCCGTGGAACTGAATGTGGTGTCTGCCGGTGTGCACGGGGCTGGGGGCCGGGGCCTCTCTCAGCCTCGGTGTCCCCCACGTGAAGAAGGGGTCTACACTCTCCAGGAGTAGGGCTTGTGAGCACCGTGTAAGAGGGTCAAGTTCAAGACTCATGGCCAGAGGTAAGGGTTGGAGCCTACCCAGGCCACTTCCTGGAGGAGCAGCTGGGCCCCCCCCCCCCCCCCCTCATTCCTGGTTCAAGCCCAGAACACTCCCCAGAGCACCTGGTGCCCACCTGCCATCTGCTGTTCACGCCTGCCTCCACGGACCTAGGTCTGTCCGGCAAGAAGGGAGCTCTGGTGGGCAGGTGCTAGGTCACGGGTCAGTGTCACAGGAGCCCAGCATCTGGGGTTGGCGGGGCAGGAACCCCCCCCCCCCCAATCTGTCTCTGAACATGGAGATGTGGGAAAGGGACAAGCGGGGACCAGGAAGGATGTGGCCGCCCATCTGCTCCTACCTGCACCCCGTCTCTCCCCCTGGTGCAGGTAACAGCCGAAGTGGCGAGGGCCAGGAACCAGACAGGGCGTCCCGGACCCCATCGCGATCATCCCAGGGGACAGCCGCTGCTGGAGACCAGAGGGCCTTACTGCTCGAGGGAGGGTGTGACCCATTCACTGTGAAACACAGGTCTCTCCTGGAGTGGAGACGTGGGGGGGTGGGCGAGCGACTTGAAGGGGCAGAAAGAGCGTGGCCCAGGACCCCCGCCCCACCCCCGCCTTTGCCAAGCTGTACTCCTGCCATAACACCTCCCAAGGAGGCCCCCAAGCACCTATTCTAGGGTTTCCCCGAGGAGCACGTGAAGGGTGGTGAGTCAGGAGGATAGAGACCAGGGGGTCTGACCTGAAATTCTCCCAATCCAAGAGGAAGTCACGCCGTGCTCGAAACCATAGTGCTCATTTATGTATAACAATAATAACGTTCTGCAGACTGTTAAAAAAATACCTTTCTTGGGGTGAGAGATCCCTAGCCCGCCGTCAGCGGGCCGGGTTAGCACCTTTGGGGTGCAGCCCGCACTGGGGCATGAGGTCCGTGCGTCTGGGACGGTCTGTTCGTGCGGCCTGGCCTGGCCGGAGTGGGTCAGCGGCGGGCGACACGCTGATGGCCGCGGGAGGGGACCCCGTGGCCTGGTAGGGGGCAGGAGCGGCAGCACTGGGTGCGGACGGCAGGCAGCTGGCAGCGGCCCAGCAGGCGGAGGGTCTCACAGAAGCCGAAGGACAGGCGATCCCGCTCGCAGCCTGGAGTGGGGTGGGGTGGGGTGGGGTGGGGTGGGGTCCTCAGGAGGAGCCACACCTGCTCCCTTCCCCTCACACCTGCACCCCTCCCTCCTCCACCTGGGCTGTCCCCAGGATCAGGGTGGCCAGGAGCCTCAGGGGCTTGGCGGCCACCCCCAAGGGCTTGAGCCCTCTGGGCCCGGAGGTGCCAGTCCCCAGTTGCTGTGGCCCCATCCCACCTGCCTGCCCTCAGGGTTCCAGAAGAAAGGCCCCGAGACTCCACCCGGGACCATCTCAAAGGCTCCTGAGAAGGCAAAGAGGCTGCTGCCCCTCCCCTTCCCTGGCGTGACCTGGGCCACACAAACTCCCGAGGAGGGACGGAGGGAGGCGGCAGACCGGGGCCTGGCTGGCCCTCCCGCCCTGTGCTTATCGGAGCTATTTCGGGAAGTGGTTTGCTTCCAGCCCTCCCGGCCTCGCCCCCGCTGCCACTGACGTCCCCCAGCTGCCCGGCTCAGTGCCGCAGACGCCCGGGTGCGGGAGGAGCAAGAAGGCAGCCACGCTGCGGGCCTGGGACACGTGGCAGCAGGCTGGCTCCTCCGCCCCGACTCCTGGCCGTGGGTCTGAGCTACGGCATCTGCGGGCCTGCATCCTGTTCCCACTGTGCGACCTCAGGCGAGCTTCTTCATCCCTGGGGGGGCAGTTCCGTCCTCTGCCAACAACCCCCACCTCCACAGACAGGCGGATGTGGGCCACGCTGTGTCAGCTGCCTCACCACGGTGACCGCACACCCTGGAGTCTCCAGGCTTTCTGAGCGTCTTGCCACACCAGCCCACAAACCGTCAAGACATCCTGGGGCTCCAGGATCTCGGTGTCCAAGTACCCCCGGCCGGCCTCCACCCTCAACTACTCACTTGGCCAGGA